>NC_140591.1:1650771536-1650996536 GCF_964204655.1 Triturus cristatus
CGGGGAAATTCCCTTGGGATTATATGAATACTTTATCTTTATTCCTTCCGTTTAATTTAACTGCAAAACAACAATTCATGTCCATGAAACATGCAACATACTCACTGCTGCACATTGAAAAGTTAGAACCTTTGCCTTTCTCTGTGGCCAAATTGAATTCCGCTGTGTGGCTTATCCACGGGTTAATCACATTACCTTTCCCCTTGTTTAAGTTCAGTTCTTGCATGAAACATTATGCACTAGGCAGATATGAACAACTAGGTACTGCCTTTCTGCATGAAGTTTGGTCAATCCCCTTTACATACAGGTGCATAAGAGAGGGTAAAGAGGTCTAGTTGAAAGGTGAGGCATGCACTTCCACACCTGATCACTCTGTAGTCTGTAGGCACATTCAATTGCATGGCGCGTGCAATGTGCACGCTCCTAATTTGGCCTGCGTCCTGAAAGGGATTCCAGTGCCAGCTATTACGCCATCTTTCACGCTGCTTGCTAACGGTAGTTATTTGCTTTTAAATAATGAAGCTTGCTGTGGGATGCTAGTGGGAATTCCCTACATAGTGACTGTCTCACAGAGGGTAGTCTGCTGTAAGAATGTCCTTTTCCCACCCCCGCATGGGCGGCTGGATATATCCATCTGGCCTTCCATTCCAACCTTGGAAGCAGAGTTCAACAAGATGAGCAGAATAAGGGCTCTGTTGTCTCAAAAAGAAGTCGCGTTGACTTCTTCACGTGAAACATTCGTCCTTCACGTAGCAAATACGCGCACCGAGGTGCATGCGTTTTTGAATACTGATCTCCCACTTCATTTTGGCACCCTGATTCACACTATCTTTAATGCCTCGTCAACAGCGGGCTTGGCTAATTTTTTAAAAATTGTGGGCTCCGGCCTCGTGACCTCCTTCCAAACTATTTTTGGTGTGATCCCGGCATTTTTTCATTCTATTTTTTCCAGCATCTTTGGCGGTCTCCCGTTGATTCTCGCCCTTGTGGCTGGGGTGCTGTTATTAGTCTGCTTACTGCGCAATGGCTCCACAATTTGTGTCACACGACAGCCTGCCCCGGCTGCTCCATCTTCGTAACCGGATGCTTGAATACTATGGAACATTACCACTGGCAACCTTGAGCTTGGCCTATGGATTGTCCTTCCGGTTTTCGTACTTTACATGCGTACAACCTGTTTTTCATTGCCTAGACTGTCCCTTCGAATGGGCTCTGGATTTGTGCCTGTCAAACTCGGTGTCTCCCGCCCCGGATTGTGATCGACTAAAGAGTACCTTAGTGGCTCATGAGTTGGACTGTTCTGGTGTCAGGATTATGGCCTGTGGAGCGGCACATGGAGTCCTAGGGAATTGGGACATCGGTACGGCTGCATTTGACTTCCTAGCAAGAAGTTATCTTGAAGAACACGCCAGTTGTCCTCTGATGGTACTAGAGGCTCCACTTGTCGAGGAACATGTATGTTCATTTCCCTTGTTAAACTGGATGGCTGAAACTTTTACAGAACATTCCAATGATTTTCTCTTAGAAGCTGTTGCTACTTACTGTGCATACACATTGATGGATTAACTGGGAGGTCGTCCAACTTTCCGTTGCACAGATTTTTTTTAATTATAAACAATTTTTTTATATTTTTTTCTTTTTTCATCATTTGGGGCTCTCTGAGCCTTGCCATTAATTGTTCCATTCGAAAAATTTTTTTTTTCCCTTTTTCTCGTTTTTTTTCCCTTCAAACTTTCACTGCCCTTCGTTTGAATTTCAAATCTGTGCACTTAGTTCTGTTCTATCGAACTTGAACTCTGCATTCCCTGATTGTATCACTATTGGCTAGTGGTTCGATCAAGGGGGGGGGGTGTAGTGAGGGCTGCAATTTAGATACATACATTGCTAAGTTAGCATAACCGCGTTAGATGCTAGAAAGCCATCTTGCCCCTTTTGCTGCTTTTGCACACGACACTGCAGTTACATGTTATTATTTGAAAACTGCTTGCTCGCCTTTTCTTCACATGAGAACTGTCTGTTGTTCACTTCCCTAGCCGTGAGCTGCGACCTTGGTCTGAACACTGTGTAAAGGAACAGTCTGGGTCGCTAGACAATGCATGTTTTCGACTTCAGGTTGAACGGCTCACTATTTAGTCATAACACGCTTTTAGTATTGCAGGCTGCCTGCTTAACACACATTCTCAAGAAGAGCTTTCCCAGTAGCAGAGCCCACCTGATCCTGTGATGTGATACAACTAAGCTGATCTTTACGGTATGGGGTTCCCCATTCAAACCTAGAGACCTTCTATTAGTCTAATAGTACTAGTTTACTAGTGAAGGGAAGGTGGTTGTATTCCACTGTCATTTATAATATGATTTCTCCCTTTATTTTCTATGGTGTTGTGACAATGCTGATGGTTTTGATTTTAATCATTTGTCTGCTTATGTTAGCCAAAGTACTGCATCTTAGGACACGAGGTTTATAAAATAAACTCGTTAAACTTTACCGTGCCTCTGTTTACTCTTGTTGTGCACTGATATGAGAATAATAACGAACAGGTATTTCTGATTCCCACCATTCCTGAGAGTACTCTAAGTCGCTTGTTCTGGGTTGTCTATACATTGGAACCGCCGCGATAATACGGATAACGAATGGGACACTGATGCTGGTCGGATAAGGGGTTCTGGGTTCTGAGGTGATTCTGGGTAAGGAAACGTTGGGGGATCCACGCAAGCCATACCTCCCTGGAAGCCCCCGGGTGTCTAGTTTTCAGAAATGTATGGGTTTGGTAGGTTTCCCTAGATGGCCGCCGAGCACCGGGCCAAAAACCCAGGTGACCCCCCTTGCAAAACCAGGTGGTTTTGAGATAGGCAATTTTGATGTCGCCTCACTACGTTTTGAGCCCTTGTCTGTCGCAGGTAATTGGGCCTCGCACACAAGTGAGGCACCATTTTTATTGGGAGACCTGACTGTGTTCACCTACCCTTTTCACGAGCATTACATTTTGCGATAGGGGGTGTTTCTGCCAAGTGATCCCGGAGTCACAGTCACAAACGTCCTCTTCTTCCTGAATAAAAGTGAGATTATGCTGCATACTTGTTCATATTTTAAGTAGTTCGCACAGACACACGTTTTAAAAACAATAAAGTTCCTAATACCCGCCTTCTCCGAACAGTTGGCTTGCTGCCCCATCCCCCTCCTCCCTATCCTCTGTTGTGTGAATCCATGGACTAGCCTCCTCCCTCCTGCCATGCATGGTCTGATGTGCTGCCACTGAGCTCAATTTAGTATGATGTACCAGTCCACTCCTCCTGCCCTCCATTGCCCAATTCTATGCCCCATCATTGACCTCCTGCTTAAACTCTGTGCTTAGCTTGCTGCCCCTATTCTCCTTCCCCCTGCCCTCCGATGTCTTTGTGCATGTCCCTGCTCCATCCTTTTTGCCCACCATGTTCCATGGACCTGCCACTCCTATCTACTCTGAGTGTTTTGTTGAGCTGCCACTCCCCTCCCACCTGCCTAGCATTGTCAGATGACTGTAACCTGTCCCTGCCACCTCCACCCTGCCTGTCCACATGCCATGCCCCTTTCCTCTTCCTCCTGTCCTACATGGTCCATTGTACTGCCACACCCTTCTGCCCTCCCTGGTCTGTTGTGCTGCAACTGCTCCTCCTGCCTGCCCCGTGCGGTCTGTTGTGAGGCCCCTTCCCCTGAACTTTCTTGTCTGTGCACAGGTCCTGACCCTCCCTTCTATCCTCCATCGTCCTTTGTGCATGCCCCTGCACCCTCCTTCTTGCCCATCATAGCCATTGTGCTGCCACTAACCCTCCCACTTACCATGCATGGTCTTCTGTACTGCCATGGCCCCTCCCACCTTCCCTGTGTGGTCAGTTAGCTGCCCCTGACCCCCTCCCACCTTCCCTCCATGGTCTGTGTGTATGCCATCACAGTCTCACTGTTGCTCTTCATGGTGTGTCTTGCTTCTAGTGCCCATCCTGCCTGACCTCCATGGCTATCTTGCTGCTCCTGCCCTGCTCCCTTGCCCCCAGCCCTCTGTTTACATGTGCAGACCCCTACTCCCTCCCTCCTGGCTTGTCTGTTCCATTGTAATGCCCCTGATCCGTCCCTCCTGCCCTTTATGGTCTGTTATGCTGCAGCTTTCTCTCCTGTCTGTCCATTATGGTCAGCTAACTACCATTGCCTCTTGCCCCTCTGTTCTCTGTTGTCCATGTGCATGGTCCTGTCCCCTCCCTCTTGCTTTCTATGGATTGTTGTGCTGTACTCCCGTCCCGCATGCCCTTTGTGGTGTATTGTGCTGCTGCAAACCCTGATGCCTGCCCTGCAGGGTCAGTTTGGTGCACCTCTCCATGTCCCTCCTGTCCTCTGTTATCCAAGTCCATGTCCCTACCCCATTTCCTTCCATGATCCAATGTACCATACTTGCGAACGTTTTGAACTTGGTAAGAGGGAGATTTTGAAAAAAACTGGGGTATTGATTTTCCCCTTTGAGTTACATTGAAAAAGAGGAGATTGTAGACAGGAGACTGATCAAATAAACCCCATTTGAGCTTATAAACATTGGACGTTTCCTGTCTGAATCGGGTCTGTTGGCATGTATGGTTGTACTACCATTGCCTCTTCCTTCTGCCCACAATGGTCTATTACATTGCCACAGCCTCTCTTGCAAGTCCTGTATTGTTGGTTTGTTGCCCCTGCCCCCCTTTCCACTGCCCTCCATAGTCTGTTGTGCTGCCACGGCCCTTCCTGCCTGCTCAGTGTGGTTAAATTGTTGCCTTTGCACCCTCCTACCTGCCTTCAATTTTCAGAGTCCGTGCCCCTGGCCTCTGCCTCTCAACAGTATCCTAATGAACAACTAGATTGCTAGCATTCTATATTTATTACAAAAGTGTGGAACGCCTGACGTCATCTTGATGTAATCAAAACCGTAATACCTAGAGCATTTCCTTTAGAAATTACATATATGAGAGGGTCTTATTGGCATACACATGATGGTTAGTGCTCTAAAAGACTAAAATAAGGACATATTTTCTGAGTTTTCAAATAGCGACAAAGCACTTTTAAATTATTTGTTATCTTTATGTTTTTTTATCCAGTTGACCACTTGATTAAATGTTGCACTTAGGGGAGAGGATGTGGTGTTACTTCCAGAACTGCAGACTTTGCAACTGGGGAACCAGGTTGGAGTTTCTGCTTCAGCTCGACATTCTGTGATTCTGGTCAAATCACTTAGTCTCCCCATGTCTACAACCAAAATGAATTTGTTCTTGTGTGATGTAACCAATGCTCATGTAAAGCACTCCAATACCTGACAAGTCTGCACTATATAACACTGAAAAAACACAAAATAATAAGCGTTTTGCACACTTCTGTCATTGGGCTATATTTGGGCTACATCTGGGTGATTTTGGGCTACATTTGGGCTCTTTTGTCTCCAGTGGCCATCTTGGGAGATTTATTTGTTATGAAGTTTCCTAATTTCCTCATGTACTGCAGTCTCCTCAGTAGGAAATTATTTCAGTTTTTTACTTTGATTCCATCATGAAGGTATTCAGATATTTCACACATTTGCCATAAATTCTGAATGTTAGCACTCTAGTTGCTCATTAGATCACTGTAGTAAAACTACTGTTCACCATGGAAGTCTGCTCCTAGTATTAAAAGTGCATGTTTCAGTCTGCATGTCAGAAGTTTTTAATGAAATAGAAGAGGATTTGAGAAGTCACTCAAAATATCCCCTAATTTTTCTTTCTGCAGCACTAATCATACTTTTTATGGAAAAATGAACACCCTTATGTTGTTCCTTTTTAAATTAAATGTTTTAAGAGTTACCACTTTAATCCAAGCAAGATGGCTTCAGGTGTGCCATACGTTTATCATAAGTAGGACTGTTAGCGCTCTAGTTGTTCTTTGGAACACTCTGGGAAGCTGCAGTAGAACACAAAGGAATCAACTGACAGTCTCTGCCCTTGTTGGATGTACATGTTTTACTGAGAATGTCAGACTTCATTCTCACATGACTGAGAAAGATAATGTGAATTTACAGAAAATAAGCTCTCAGTTTAGCTTATAGATCACCTTCCAAACCTCTGTGGGAACAGCATGAGAAAATATTTTTCTCTCAATCATGATATCCCAGCAGAAGGCTTTTTCTCATGGTGAAATCACCTTAGAACATACCACAATTCCTAAAATGAGTATGGTACCATCAACAAATGATTTATAATGTAACTAAAGTCTTAAAACCTTCTATTAACTGCAATGCTTTTTTAATGAGGTGCTATCATGTATATTGGTCCCAAGATGGCTGCCAACACTTCTTGGATGAAGTGCTGACAGCCAATCAGATCTCAGGATGAGATGTGTGGTTAGGCTCCGCCCACATATATATATGATTTTACTTTTGATTTTCTCAGGAACTACTGAACAGATTGACTCCATATATGCAAAAGGCACATCCCTGAGCTGAGGACTACCTCTCTGCCAAATTTCAAGTAATTCTGTTCAGCCGTTCGGGCTGTACCTTGGACTAAAGGTCCCTATGGAAAATTGCATGGGGAAAACACGTTTTGGGACCCCTTTTTTCTCAGCCCCCGCTTGACAAATCCCCCTGAGACTTTCAGGGTAGGAGCGGAGCGGAGCGCCCCACCTATTTTGAAAATTTCGCGAGGATTCGTCAACCGGCGCCAAAGTTATTCCAAATAGAATGTTGCGGATTTCCTATGGAAACACGGTCCTAACTATAAATATCTACTGGCGACCGCCAGTAGATAATATATATATATATATATATATATATATATATATATGTATATATATGTATATTTTATTGTTATTTTTTATAATATTAAAAAAAAAAAGTTTATTAAATATACATTCAAATATTACATTTTATATATGTATGTTTACATTTTTGTAAATCAAAGGTGTTTACTATTATTTTTAATGTATATTATATGCAAGTAATTTATTTTAGTTAATTTTATATTACAATTGTTTTAATATTTATTTTTAGATATATTTAAAAAAAATGTGGGACATCGATATTTTTGTAGTCTCTAATTTTTTGCTGATATTTTTGTCAGTTACATTTTAAATGTAGGATGTAGATATTTTGACTATCGATATTTTTACATCAATATTTTTGTAGTCTATATTTTTTACTTCGATATTATGTCAGTGATTCGTATGTTATATGAATGCCCCAGTGAGCACTACACTCCACATGTGCGGCTTCCACACGTGAAGAGAAATGCTGCTGTTTGGTGAAGTAGGGTTTTTCAATAAGTGCCATGGAAGGAGAGACCGCTCCGGCAGAGAGTTACAATCCTGCTTTTTACATTACCTTTGTTCACCTCCTAAAATTGTTTTGCCCACATTTGATTTTGCGGGTAGTGGTTGGTGTTACCATAGGGACAAGAGTGTGAGCTGCTTACACTGTCTTCCTCCACTGTCCCTTTCCTCAGTCAATGGTAAGTTCTACCTACTTCCATATTTGAATGTCCTGCTCTGGCAACTGTCTCTCCAAACAATATTTGAATGAAAATGATTGGCAGATTATCACCAGTGTACCAAGAAACAGAGTAAAGGAAGACATAGCCCACCCCGCAACCCGAGCAAGCAATGCAGCTGGATTCAGGATTTCCACTGTGTAATCTAAGTGTTGCACGCTTGTATTTCGTTTAATCAAAGGATTTAGTCATATTTTTCAGTGGTTCAGGCACTTTTTCCTGCTGTAGCGTGTGAGACCGAAGCAATGATGTAAGCATATTTCCTGATGTTTTTAATTTTTATAATGAACTACTTTATTCAGGCATAAGCAGCAATTGTGTTACTGTGTGTATGTGTTGCACAAATACTTTACACATTGCCTCTTTAGATACGCTTTACTGTCAAGCTACCAGAGGGTGAGCACAGGTTATCTTTTAGTGTGCATCCAGCTTACCCGGATTGTGGTTTCTACTTGAACAGGGTGCATACCTCTGCTAACTAGAGACCCCGTTTCTAACACTGGTTATCAATGGTCAGGATAGAGCTTGTGTTTATGCAATACCATATAATAATTCAGTGTTCACTACTACTCTGTACAAAAGACCATTACAAATTCAAAATTCTCTTTTTTATCTCAACTGGTCATTTTTCTAAATTTGACTCCTTCACCTTCATCACCTTGGGACTCTTTTTGTTGTTCCACCTTTAATACCTTGTCAGGATGTCCATGGATCGCAACTGCCAAATATAGTACATTGGAAGTCAGCTGAAGGAGTTCTGCAATGAGAGGGGCAGGAAAATTTCTAAAGTGGACCTACAGATAGCCTTCAGAGCCTATGAGGAAATCAAAAGATTGCAAGCAGCAACAGAGGAGGAGAACTCTGAGCTGAGGAGAAGAACCCCCTTCCATGGAGCAGTGTATTTACAGGTGCTTGTCACATATGGAGTTGGATAACAACACCATTGAGAGCTACAGCATGACTGAGCTGAGGACGTTGTGTAGAGCGAGAGGACTGCAAATCTCTGAGGGTAATCCAAAGGTTGTTGAGTATCAGATTGTCCTTAAAGCCTGGGAGGACGTCTGCAGAATGTAATCTGCACCACAGGAAGAGTATGAGGAGGACAACCTCTGCACTCTTGAGAAAGCAGCAGCCTAGTTATACCTGACCTTAGCATCAGGGTCCCAAGAGGGTAGTGGCCCTGAGGAGAGAGAGGAGCAGAAAAATGATGACACAGGCTCCAGAGGGGAGAGAGGATCTCACAGTTAGATAAGCCTGACTGCTCTATGCCAAGCTACCAGAGGGCGAGCACAGATTATCTGTTAGGGGCCGATTTCGATCCGGGTTGGACAGCTCTCGGAGAGCTGTTCGTAGCCTTGCCTTGCGACCGACCCGTACCCGGAGCCGGTCCATCCAGTTCATGAAGTACGATGCGCATAACTGCCAAAAATCCGAACGACACGTAGGCTGTGATTCAAGCTTCATTCTCCCTCCGAGCCGTACCTCCGAACGCCGAACCGAGTCGCCCGGAAGCAGTATCCATAGCAGTTTTCTGCCGGACAAGTACGATGCGTACTTCCTACGCGCCGGACGGGTCCCCATGTACGGCACGTCACAGCATCCGGAAAAGAAGCATATCCAGCACGATTCGCGCCACAACACAATTCACGGCTATGAGACGGACCAGATTGCAACGGGTATGAGACAGAGCAACAAGCAGCGTGTACGAGATGAACATATCATGAATCCCATCACGCAGGTCATACCAGTACTCTACATCTATGACCAGATCAGGAACAGACACGGACGGCGCAGACAGTAAGTCAGACACCCACCACACAAACAAATGACACGTACCTGCAAACTGTCACACACACACAGGGAATCCATATCCTGGCCACTGACAACAGGCCACCATAGAGGTTGTATGGCCAGCACCACTACCACCCCACCCATAGCGCTCATGTTGCCCATCACTACTGCCACCCCCACCCATAGGGGACCTGTTGCCCAGCACTACTGCCAAACCCACTCATAGGGACTATGTTGCCCATCACTCCTGGCAACCCCACCCAAAGGGCTTATGATGCCCTTCACTACACCCACCCCCACTCATAGGGCTTATGTTGCCCATCACTACTGCCACCCCCACCCATAGGGGACCTGTTGCCCATCACTCCTGCCACCCCCACCCATAGGGGACCTGTTGCCCATCACTCCTGCCACCCCCACCCATAGGGGACCTGTTGCCCATCACTCCTGCCATCCCCACCCATAGGGGACCTGTTGCCCATCACTCCTGCCACCCCCACCCATAGGGGACCTGTTGCCCATCACTACTGCCACCCCCACCCATAGGGACTATGTTGCCCATCACTCCAGCCAACCCCACCCAAAGGGCTTATGATGCCCTTCACTACACCCACCCCCACTCATAGGGCTTATGTTTCCCATCACTACTGCCACCCCCATCCATAGGGGACCTGTTGCCCAGCACTACTGCCACACCCACTCATAGGGCTTATGTTTCCCATCACTTCTGCCATCCCCACTCATAGGGCTTATGTTGCCCATCACTCCTGCCACCCCCACCCATAGGGGACCTGTTGCCCATCTCTACTGCACCCCCAACCATAGGGGACCTGTTTCCCATCACTACTGCCACCCCCACCCATAGGGACTATGTTGCCCATCACTCCTTCCACCCCCACCTATAGGGGACCTGTTGCCCATCACTCCTGCCACCCCCACCCATAGGGCTTATGTTGCCCATCACTACTGCCACCCCCACACATAGGGGACCTGTTGCCCAGCACTCCTGCAACCCCCACCCATACGGCTTATGTTGCCCATCACTTCTGTCACCCCCACCCATAGGGGACCTGTTGCCCATCACTCCTGCCACCCCCACCCATAGGGGACCTGGTGCCCATTGCTCCTGCCACCCCCACCCATGGGGGACCTGTTGCCCATCACTCCTACCACCCCTACTCATAGACTTATGTTGCCCATCACTCCTGCCACCCCCACCTATAGGGCTTATGTTCCCCATCACTACTGAAACCCCCACACATCGGGGACCTGTTGCCCAGCACTCCTGCAACCCCCACCCATACAGCTTATGTTGCCCATCACTCCTGTCACCCCCACCCATAGGGGACCTGTTGCTCATCACTCCTGCCACCCCCACCCATAGGGGACCTGTTGCCCAGCACTAATGCCACCCCCACAGGATGTGTGATGCGCCACACATCCATCATACACCAACATTAGGTAAGTCAGCAAAATACATCCCCCTAACATCATGACAACAGTGTCTAGTCTGTGACAAATTCCCACAACTGTGATCATGTCTTCGAACATACAATGTAACTACCATCACATGTGTGAACAAAAACTGAGTGTGGCCTGCACAAGGCAAGCATCACCAGCACTGTGGCAATGTAAAAATAACACCCCCTCACTGTGTAGAACAAAAGTTAAGTGTGTGGTTCCAAACTGTAGCAAATGTTGAGCATTGTGGTGATGGGGTCGAAAACCCCCCTCATCACAGTGACCAAAAGGTAAGTGTTATCATGGACAAAGCAGCAAATGCCAAACAGCATGTATGATACCTGGTCCCAACACATGAAACACTTTTGGGGCAAAGTAGTGGTTGTGTCCCATACCCACAGAGCTGTGGTGAGGCTAACAGTGCTGTGATAACCTAACATACTCTCGGCCATGTGCAAATAAGCACCACCCATGGGGGCTGACAATGCATACAGAGTACAATGACACAAAAGCAGAACTGACCATCACAAAGCATACACACATCTCGAAAATAGATACACAAATCAAAACAACCTGTATAGACTGTAGGTGTCAGGTCACAAACTCCCATTCCATGCCAGCAATGGCACCTGACAACCAGGATGAATGTGCACAATGATGTGATATAACTCACAGGTATAGTAGGGTAAATCACAAAAACAACATCCAGACAATTGCCCACAACAGCAATACCAATGCACTGGTGCAGATGCACTAACACAAACAGGCAACCTCACACTGCACATCTGACACAACGTGTGTGTGTGTGGGTGTGGGTGTGTGTGTGTGTCAGTATCCCCAGGCATCTACACAACACATGAGGGGGGTTGAACCACAGTGAGACAGATGTGGACACAGTGCCATACAAAAGTAAACCATCAATGGGCCCCCCTTAGTGGGCAATAAGGCATTGTGAGATGAGATTGAGCACAACAGACACATGTGACACAAGCTGGAATGAACAGCAACTAACACAGCAAGAGACTGACACACAACAGCACTACCCCCAGGGACCAGACATTGGGGGTGACACAAGCATGCATGACACCTCCACTGTGCTGATAAAGGTAGATGTCGTACAAATTGGCAAACCCAGACATGTGTCCTGTGCCACAGATGTACATCCCACCTACACATACACAAATCACTCAGCATGGCCCGTCATCCATGGACAAACGGGAGCAAGGGGCCCATCCATGCAAACATTTACATCAGTCCACCTAAAACACCACACACCCTGAACTGCACCAATGTGCATCTGTGAAGCTCACATGGGCAGGTGACATTGCACGTGCACCCATGACAAACACAGTAATGTTGAGAGGAACTAAGGTGCACAGACACATCACACAAGGACAGTTTACAACCCTGGTGAATGACAGACATACTGCACAGTATGCGGTACATGTCCATGATGTCAAAGCTCACGTAACCTCCTGAATACCTGCCACAGTCCAAGGACAATGCAGAAGCCAAGGAGAACCACAAGGCACACCTGCTGACACCTGCAAACATTGCAGCCCTGAACCGGACAAGTGGGTGCAGTCACACACACATACACGTCTCAATCACTGAAAGGTACCACCTAGGGACAACTACATGATATTGCAAACAAACAAGTGCCTTGGGGAACCCTGACTGTGTCCCCTCTGCATCTGACAACATCATCACCACTCCGAACTGACAAATCCCAATGATGAAACACAAATTAACAGTAGTGTCATGCACCCACACATCTGGTAGCCCATGGCCAAACTTGTGGGATGAACACAGTACCACTCAGCAAGCATCAACAGGAACATATCATGGGAACACTGCCTGTGTATGAAAAGGGATGTGGACACACATACACATGCCCACACAACATACAACATGGGCCCTGGCAATGTCACGGAACAACACCCTTACTTGAGGGGACTCAACTCCTGTGGAAGCTTAGCTGTGCCAAACATAGCCCCAGCAGGTCTCAGTCATGTCAGCAGAACACTTAGTCAGTCAGCCATCGGTTACCACACAATGAAGGCTCTGGTCACAACAGCCTGGGTACAGCAGTGTCCCTTAAGTTATCTGCACATACTCAATACATACATATGTCCAGCAAGTTGCACAGAGGACCCAGTTGCTCCTACACCAATGATACCCACACTTACATGTCCAGTGGAGATGCGCCCACAGTCAGGGAAATAGACAAATTGGACAATGAGAAGCACATCATATGTGCATGTGTGCAAGCCACAGATGTGATAATGCAAATGAAATGTTTCCAGTGTCCACTAATTGCTAATAATAACACTCCCATTTAGCTGCAAAGGATGATATGGATAACGATCAGATTAGGATACACATTTCATGGACCACAAGGAGTACCTCACATCAACACCTCCGTATTCAACATTGTAAATCCAGCATTACAGCTGCAGTGTCATGTTAAACATCATCAACATAATGTACAGCTCAATCAAATTCACAAGGACAAAAAAAAAAGCTTTATTCAGCAGATGAAAAATTAAAACTCCGTTCAAACCATCAAATGACAAGAAGTGAACATGAGTGACACCTGTCACACGTTGCTTGCCTGCACTGCTAAGGACAGGGGACATCCCCTCGGAGGGGCATACATGGGGGCAGGCCAGGCACAGCAGGGACAGGATCAGGGTGCAGCAGAAGGAGGCAGTGAAGGGGTGGTGGATGCAGGAGAGTCACTGGCAACTGCAGTGGAGCTGACTGAAGTAGTGGGTGCTGTCACAACTGTGGGGTACAAGTCAGATGGGGTGGGTGCCGGCACAACTGCAGTGGGCAGGTCAGATGGAGTGGATTGGGTACCCACTGCAGTCCCCAAGTCAGACGGGGTGGTCATGGACTCCACTGCAGTGCCTAACTCAATGGGAGCAGAATGGGGTTCAGGTGAGGTCGGCAGGGCAAAGGGGGGAACACGGTCCCCACATCAGTGGCACTAACTGTCTGACCGGGGGTGGAAGAGCAAGTGGTAGGGGGGAGGGCCTCAGCATTTTGGGGATGGTGTATCTGTGGGTGGGGGAACCTGGAGCAGGGTGTCGCGGGGGAACCTGTGGAGTGGTGGCCTGGGGGATGGAGGACGGAGACTTTGCCGTGGAGCTGCGGGGCGGGGTGGGGTCTTGCTCTTCCGGCTCTGGGGGGACTTGCGGGTGGGGGCCTCAGTCTGACTGTGCCTGGGGGAGGGTGTCTGGGTGGGAGGTGCACTCCCCTCTGTGTGTGGGGACTTCCTCTTCCCCTTGTAATCTGGATCTGCTGGGTTGGTGGGGAAGAGGCCAAGGTCACAGAGGAAGAGCTTCTGTGGAGATGGGGTTGCAGGTGAGGCAAGGGAAGGGGGCTGGGAGGGAGAGGTATCAGAGGACTCCTGAGTGGTTGTGGATACCTGTGTGTGTGTCTGCAAATCATCCCCTGTAAGTGTGGTATCTGTCCCCTGAGCTTGCTTGTGTGCACATCTAGACCTTGGTTTGGGTGTTTGTGTGCTGCCCGTGTCTGTGGCTTTGTGGGAATCTGCAGGTGTGTGTGTGCTTGGGACCGGTAGGGTGCTAGGAATCATGGGTGGTGCAGGGGTAGGAGGGGTGCGGGACTGTTGGAGGAGGGACACTGCTGCCATCAGGGAGGAGGCCACGGACTGATTGGTCCTCTGTAGGGCAGACATGCCCGATGAAATGCCCTCCATGAACGACACCAGTTGTGTCAACAGACTGGTGTGTGCATGGAGGACACTCAGCATTGATGTCTGCTCTACATGGATCTGTCTAAGTAAATCCACAGACTCCTCACTCAGGGCAGCAGGGGACAAAGGGGCGGGGCGTGCGGTGCCTGGCACAAAGGAGACATGCTCCTGAACACGGGAGCCTCCACGGACCTCTGGGATGGAAGCCGATGGGAGGGTGGTGGTGATGGTGGTGGTGGGGGCGGGGACAGTCTCACTAGCTGGGGTTTGGTGGCTGCTGACACCCGCCTCCACAAGGGAGTCATCCTCCGAGCTGCTGTGGCCCTCAGCTGGGGTGGAAGGTGCTGAGGACTCCTTGGTGTGGCTCCACTCGCACTCCGTGCCACTGGGTCCCTCCAACTCCTCGCCTTCTATCCCAGTAAGGCTCTGTGGCTCCTCCCAGTCCCTGGAGCTGGCGCCTCCTGTGGCTGTGGATGTATCTGGATAGAAATAGGAAAAAAGAGAACAACATCAGTCACCTGCACTGACTGCACACACCACAGTGAGTACATCACATCACAGACCAAGCCCTGTCATCATCAGCTGAACACTGCTCAAAGTGCTCACACAGTTTAGAATAAGCCAATTGTCAGTCTCACCATCAACCATGGCACTCATATCCCTCCTGGACTTGCACCCATATGTCTGTTGCATGTTGGATGCTAATACCCCAATGTGCCGACATGCACCACCCACACATTTTTTGGACATGCAAGTGAACATGTAGGAGTATGTCACTATACACACAGCACATCTCTTGCCACTGACTCAGTACAGGTGTCTGGATGAAGGGATGGGCAGATACTAATTTCACATGCTTGTGATGCATGCCAGCAACACACACTATGATATTCTCATGTCCTGATAGTCAATGCCACAATGGGGTGCATGGAGCACACCTGAACACAATGCAGGATCACTCATAGCAAGTTAAATGCCATGGCACTGACATGCCTGGAAAGTCAGTCAACACTATCTCCTGTCACAGGGGCAGGGCATCCAGACAACAACAGGATGCACTGTGTCACAATCATGGCTCAGGGGTAAAGCAAACTCTGCAGCTGACAAGTGCACTTGCCCATCCCCTGCAAACAACATATCCCGGACTCAGAAGACCCCCACATCATACAAATCAGACATATGAGTCTCTACGAACACAACTCCCTGTACATTAGCACATCAGTCTGCTGTACATGTAACCCAGCTGCCTGAAGTGCACAGTTGCATACACCGTTGTGCACTGTCAAATGATCACACACCTATATGTCACACAGGTCTTGTCTCTCATAGTCCCATCTCAGATGTCATGCTGACCCTCACACTCATGACCACCCCAGTTGTATGTAACAGGAAGCCACACCACAATGACACAGAGGCAGAAACCTGAAGGCACATGTCACTAAGCACAACCTGTAAATTGATACACAGGAGTGGTATTACAGAGTGTTTCTAAATGCCCTTGAGTAGGCATGACTTCCCAGGTCTACGTGAAACAGTGTTTAGCCCGGGACAGTAGTCAGGTGGCTAAGCAAGTGTGACACACTTGATATACATACTCATGAGGCACACAAATTGGAGTCCCCTGCTGCATGGGTTTGTTTGAAATACCCCAGCCACATGTGGGGAGTCAGACCAACAATTGGAACACATATCAAGGGCACACACAGATCACATGTCAGATCTCAGGCATTGGGTAAACAATTGAACCACCCATTAAACACACAACAGAGTCACGGGAACAGATGCTGTCCGGAAGCTGAAGCATAGCTGACTGCAGGGACACAGTGCCCTAGTGACACAAGCAACAGACTGTAGGGGCCACACCTGTGGATCAGATGAGGAGGGTGCATCACACAATTGAGGGACATGAGTATTGGACTATAAGAACTACGTAATGTGGAAGTGTAACCAGGCTAAAAGACTGCAATTGGCACATCAGAGATAGTACACAGATTAGGCATGGACTTACCCCCTACTTGCTGCTGTCTGGCCTTCAGCTGCCTATCCATGTCTGGGAAGACCACTGCCAGAATCTGGAGCATGTGGGGGGTCAGGGACCGGTGTCCGCCCCTCCTCCGAGGAGGCGTCAGCCCTGAAGGTCCTGCCACCTCTTCTGGCAGTTGCGGATCCGGCGCTAGTAGACCCCCACCGAACGAACTGCCCGGGCGATGGTCAGCCATATCGCCTGCTTCTGGTGGGCATCAACCTGTGAGGATGACTAAGTTAAAAGTCCATTAACACACAAGCCCCATATTTGTGCTGCACACATTTGGCTATACATGTCATCATCACAAAGGGAAATGAGTGACACAGGTAGTGCACCCATGGAAAAGGACAAATGCCCTGCATGTCTGACATGTTAACAATGCCTGGGAAGTTTAAGCTTGCACAAATGCACTTTAGCTGCAGAAGACCTGTTTATTACATATACCTACACACTTTGGGGGATGAAAGTACTCAGTGAGTATGCTTGCCACTGGTGTACACACTGCTAGTACTGCTAGTCAGACAACATGCATAATTAGGAAGGCAGTGGACTGCACACTCACCTGCTCCCATGGTTTCCCATACAGATCTCTGTACTGTGGAAGGAGCCCGTCCAGCAGGACCTCGTTCTCCTCCTCAGTGAGCCCTCTCCAGAGTACGTGCCTTAGCAGGAGCCAGAGGATTCAGAGACAGCAGCAGTGGCAGCAGGGATGTGGTCCAGTAGCAAGTAGTGCAGGCAAGTGACCCCCCTGGGGGACAGCCAGCCTTATATCTGTGCTGCAGAGGCAGACTGTGTGCCATGTGTACCCAGTGATAGGTCCAACACGGTTGCATTCTATGAATCTGGCCAATCCATGGAAATGTACGACTCATACACGTCTTCCGCATCGTTCAAATCTTCACCTTCATAAAACCCTAGGAATTGCAACATTGTTGTAGGCATCCAACTGAATTTCCAGTGTACAACTCGTACAAGTTTTGAATCTGCATCCGTCTCCATGATAGTCCAGAACCAATGGGTGCGCCCGGCTCAGTCAACTGACTGTACAATGCGTATTTTGAAAATACAAATGCACCCGTCTCCATACGATTCAATGGCCAAGGTGTACGCCTGTCTCGGACCATGCCTGCCCGACGCGCATGCATGATAGTCACCCGCGTCGGACCTCATTGCAGTCAATGGCAAAGCGTACGCACGGCTCTGTCATGAACCGTGCAATGTGTACGCATTGTCACCCGCGTCGGACCTCATTGTAGTCAATGGCAAAGCGTACGCACGGCTCGGTCATGAACCGTGCAATGCGTATGCATTGTCACCTGCGTCTGGCCTGATTGGAGTCCATGGCAAAGCGTACGCACGGCTCGGTCATGAACCGTGTAATGCGTACGCATTGTCTCCCGCTGCGGACCTCATTGGTGTGACTATTTGACGGCTTCAACACACAATTACTTGCCAGGGGCACGTGCACACCTACCACACTACAGCATTGGCCACACAGTGTCCCGTGACATGTAAGGCTGCATTCCCTGTGTGTTGGGGGGCAACATTTTGTTTGTTGCGTGACACTTTTGTTCAGCCACTCCCAGGCTGTGCACGTGTTCATGGGGGCAGAATCCTTTGTGTGTTGTGCACATTACCACAGTGATGTGCAACTGTACAGTTATGAGCATGAGTCATGGACACAGTTGCAGGTTGGATATGTGTAGGACATGTCACATACACCCTGAGTCCTGGGGGTGATGGCATGTACATCACAGTGACACCTGTAGTCACAATTCTGATGTACACCCACAGTCTATGTGCATGTTGTGTCTCAGATGTGACTGATCAAATGTGCCCAATGGGAGACAGTCTCCACATCCATGTGGTATGTGCAGCAACCTTGATGTTGTGTGTGTGTCTAAGAGACGTACATGTAGGGCCTGCAGAGACAACAGTGGCCACTACCTGTGGGACTCACGCTTGCCTTGTGGCGTGTACGTGATTCGCCATGTCATGCCAGTGTCAATGTGGCAATACAAGGACCCTGGGTATCTGCATGGCAAAGATCTGTGATGCCTGGGAGCCATCAGGCCTCACTTGTCACTGTGGTGTGTTGTTGTAATGTCACAGCAGTACATCGGTAGGGTGACACAGCCCAATGATTTGCCATTGCGCTACATGGGACTCATGTGGACATGTGGCCTTGAGATGTGAGGTGATGTCCATGTAGGTGACATATGTGTCCATGCCCAACAGCACACACCTCAGTACATTGTCATGATGTATCATGTGATATTTTGCTTGGTCATGGCCAAATGGGTGGATGAACTTACAATCTTCCTTTGTGCATCTCTGTACTGCAGGGCACCAGCTGTCCATAGACCATTCCCAGACCTTGCGACCATGCAGGAACGCGACTGCATCAGACGGTACCTCTTCACCAGGCCAGTGATTGAGGAGTTGGCGGAGCAGTTGGCACCACATCTGCTACTGGGCCGGACATACCCTACAGCATTGACCCCAGACGTGAAGGTGATGGCAGTCCTGCACTTCTTTACTACTGGTACCTTCCAGTACACTGTGGCTACTGCTGGTGGTATCTCGCAAACAATGTTCAGTCGTGTGCTACGCGATGTCTTGGAGGGGATGTTGCATTTCCTTGACCTGTACATCAAGTTTCCGAGTCCAGGTCAACTCACTGACATTAAGGATGCTTTTTATACACTGCGGAGGATGCCGAACGTCATCGGATCTATTGATGGTACCCATGTAGCCCTGGTACTACCACAGGCACATGAGCAGGCATACCGGAACTGGAAGCCCTACCACTCCATCAATGCTCTGGTGGTATGTCTTGAAGACATGTGTATCACACGTGTGTGCACGTTTCCCCAGTTCTGCACACAATGCCTACATCATGAGGAGTAAAGTTTCTGCGAGGGGTTTAAGAGGTAGCAGGACAATGGCGCTCAGGCAGGTGACTGATATTGTGTGTAAAGAGAATGAAGAACTAGTGCTTCACGGTGCAACCAGGGCAGAGGAAAAACCCTAAACCTCTGAATAAGTTATGAGCCAAAGGGCCCAAAACACTGGAACCAACAAGCAAGTCCTGGGCACACGTAATGGATAAACATGTATTACAATTATAAAAATTAGGAGGTCGACACCGGTAGTTCCATGAAAGCTGTTTTATGTACAAAGTATTCTTGAAAAGAACAACGCCAGCCGACACATGTTTCGTCAACAGGTCACTGCCCGTGACTCTTCAGGGCTTGAAACAATATAATGTGAAACATAATATGAGAAACAACAATGTGAATATGTATGTTATGTTTATCAGTGGAGATAGTGAGGTGACATAAACGACACCCGACTTAAAAGTGGAAACCCTAAAAGAAATTTTCCAGGAGAAATCAAGCTGGTACATTAAAATATTGTAGTGAAAACATGGCAGGAATGGAAATTGAAATTGAGTGTGCCCTATGGGAGAAAAGTTTACATAATGGGAAGAGCATGCATATGGAGCATCAAACTAAGTTAAACAACAGCAAGAGAGCGAAACCGCAAGAGTTGAGTGTGCGGTGTGAACAAATGGTGCATGCGCGCATTTGGGTGACATATTGTATGCAACAAGAGTATTACAAAATAATATAGTCAGCAAAACAAATATTCCGATACCTATTGGAGACGAAAAACAAAATATCTAAAACTGAGCGGATATTAAAAAATAGTTGAAAGGGTAGCGTAACATAAGATAACATGCGATCAAAAGACCAAGAATAAGTGCAGGTCTCCATGTACAGAAAAATGTAAAATTAGCTAATTACAGATCAACAATTATATTACGGTTGTAGGCACATAATCCAAGAGGGGGTGAGCAGAACACAAACGAATGCACCACCCCACAAGAAAGAATGGCATATTGAAGAACAAGAATACAAATCTATAAGGAGGGCTTAGCGTGGTGTTTAAAGACTGCTACTACATGAGCGGGAACAAAACGAAGTGTAAGGGGAGGGCTAGTCAGGCAGGGGGCTAAGGGAATGGTGTGTGAAACGGCATGCACAAAATTGAAAAGTCGGGCGGACCGAATCGAGGAGGGCAACATTTTACCTCAAATAGGCATACAATTGAACATCTAAAATCGGGAAAAGAGAAATGAAAAAAACGTACTGTATAAGCCAAACGGCAGACAAAAACATTGGGAACAGTGAGAAGTGAAACGTGAGTAAGGGGTGGTGAGGACTCACCGAGAACCGGTGAGAAATCCGACTCGGTTAACGGGTAGTATCGGGAGCCGGAGGTATGGCTGTCGGACAATGCAATAGTAACACGGACGGGTGCGTCCGTGAATACGCTGGGCCTGTAAGGAAGCACGAGTATCGGTAAATACACTGGTACAGTGTAAAGGGGCCAAAATAAAACTCCACAACCGCGTGGGTTGGTTTCATAAGGTACCTGAAAATGCAGGATCCAGCCTGTGCTCGTCTCGGAAAGAGAATGGGAGGCCGAGTGAACCCAGGAAGTGATTTATGACGCAAAGGAAGTGGAAAGACTAGAGCGCTAATAGTGCTCAAAATCAGTGTCTACAGGAAGTGATGAGGAGTGAGGGTGTTGTGTGAGAGTGAACTGAAACATGTAAATTGAAGTTGCATTTAACACGGCTGGAGAAAGAAAAGGCAATTGCGTATGGAAAATGTAAATGTCAGTGGCACAGTTAAGGCTAAACAAAACTAAGCATTGTTAGTATTACATTTATAAGAAAAATGACATGAGTCTACGCATTGGCGATATTGCTTCTAAAATAACATCATAGTAACAATGGTATAGCTAAAAAAAATCTGTGCAATGTTTACAGTACATTTGTAAGAAGTAATGACGTGTAACTATTAACACTGGCAGGTTACAATCGGAAATGCCAGAAGGAAAGTTTCTCGGAGGACATTTCTGAGTCGATGGACAGAATCATGAAACTAGTTTGAACAAGGGGAAACAGGAAATGTAGTAATGCATTCACTTCAGCTAGTGATATGTATGTATGTTTGCCCTTGTTCAAACTCTTCTATTGCTAAAAAACTGTGTGCGTGAGTGTTAGTGGCGTGCTGAAGTTTGTGTATATACAGCAGTGACAGAAAATGAATGTGGCAGAAAGTGAAAATGTGAGGGGGTCAGTGACCCGAATCACAGCAGGAGCTGGTTGTGTGTGTATATACATATATATATTCACTGAAAAAAACATAGGTTTTAGGGATGTTATAGTTAGCTGGACATTTCACTCGAACAAAACCACTGAAATTCCTCCGATATAGTTACTTGTACTAACTACATCTCGCGCGTCCGCAATACACTGCTGATGATTTCACATATTACATCATTCATGACATGGTCAGTGACATCACTGATGACATCTCAAATGACTTCACTGATGACATCCCTGAGGACATCATCCAGTGAATGTGGTTTGGTTCGTTATTTAAATATGTATTATATATATATAGCAATTTGCATTGAAGAATGAGTGGATATATAAATATAAATATCTGGATATAGGATTTAGTAGCAGTGTGATTGACTGTTTACTTGACTAATTTATAATGTCTCACTAAATATATTGGATAGTGACTAAACTGTAAGAATATCTGTATCAATTTGTCAGTTGTTGTGTAAACTGCTGCACCAGTTGGTTACTAGCTACGTGAAAGTCTATATTAGTTATTGATTAGTTAACTGAGTATTTGTATGGGAGAGTGAATGTGTGTGTGGTTCGGAGGAGGGTGTGTGACAGCCCAAAGATGTGTGAATAGTTGATTCAGTAGGTATATGAAGTTAAAACTACATGTTATAACAGTTGTTTGGGTGAGTGAATATCTTTATGGGTGTGGTGATGAGCAAATATATGTCTCAATGGTACATGTCCAACAAACTAGAAAAATAAAAACCAGTGTATGTGTCAGTTGTTGTATATAAATAAGTATACATAAGACTCGGTGATTGTATGAGTGACTGTATGGATAACTGTATACTTGTAATAGTGATTTTATAACACACTAATTATGAGTTATTATCTATATGAATAGATGAAGTGGTGTTTTTATAAGTGTATAGCTAAGTAAAAGTAAGTATGATCCATTGTTTGCATAAGTGAGTAGGATGACTTCATAAGTGATTAGGATGTGTGCTGGTGTGTAATGTCGATATAGGTGTATAAGTATATTTGATAGTGTTCTATTGATCATTGACAGCATGTATGAGTGAATCTCTAGGTAAGTGATTAGATGTGTGTATAGATCTAGGAATCACTGAGTGGGTGTTTAGAAACTTGTATTGGTGTGTCAATGGTTTTAAATCTGGCACTCTGTATTTTACAGTGAGTGATGAAAGGTTATACTAGTGTATGATGAGGTGTATCTGATTGTCACATGGATGATGTCATCAGTGATTTCATCAGTGATGTCACTTGAGATGTCATCAGTGATGTCACTGACCATGTCATGAATGATGTAATATGTGACATCATCAGCAGTGGATTGCGGGCAAGCGAGATGTAGTTAGTACAACTAACTATATCGGATGAATTTCAATGGTTTTGTTCAAGTGAAATGTCCAACTAACTAGGACACCCCTAAAACCTATGTTTTTTCAGTGAATTCCTAAGGTTTTTAAAATGCTAATTCCTAACTATATCAGGCCTGAAACCTATGTTTTTTTCAGTGAATTTCAAAGGTTTTGTAAATGACAATTTTTTATGTATTAATTGTTATACTGATTGTTTTGATACTGATTTACTACATTTTTTAAACTATTTATGTTTAGATATTTAATTTTTTAACTACATTATAATTACATTATACATTACAATAGAAAATATACTTTCTCAGAATGAATTACTTTAGTTTAAATACTTTGCAAATAGGCAATAGACGTTTAAGTACAGTAGTTACAGTTGTTGCAATGGGCAACACAATTTCAAACACAATGCAACATTGAGCTCAATGTGAATTTCTAGTCAAATGCAATTAGTTACTTTATGGATTACTTTTCTAACCACAGGACTGGATCCTAGATTCAGTCCTTGGACATCGCCTGTAAACAGCTGAGTAAAAGCTTTTTGGTTACAGTAGTGATTTTTAAGGAATATTATTGTATTTTAAAGGTTGACACTGACATTTTTTCACTTAGAATCACCAATGTTATCCTATGGCAGAAAATTCACTTAGCAGGTAAGTAGTGTTATCGTTACTTTTTCTTACTCAGTGGTGGATCCTGGATCCAGCACTGGTGCATCTCCTGTAAACAGTTGAAAGAATGTGTTTAAGTCATACAGATGATTTTTTAGGAATATTTTTAGTTTGTGAAAATAGACACAGAAACTTTTCTGCTGAAAACCACACAATGGATTCCTATGGAAGGAAATACAAGTTACTGGTAAGTACGGTTAGAATTACTTTTCAGGATCAGTACTGGGTTCAAAGAAGCAGCACTGAGGTCTCTCCTGATAACAGGTGAGTAAATTGGAATTCGTAGATCAGCTGATTTTAGAGGAATATTTGTAAATTCCAAAACTCCACACTCAGAAGAATTTGTGAAAGCAGTCAATGTTAGCCTATGGAAGGAAATTCAAGTAACTGGTAAGTACGGTTAAAATTACTTTTCAGGATCAGTACTGGGCTCAAAGTTGCAGCACTGAGGTCACTCCTGATAACAGGTGAGTAAATCCGAATTCGTAGTTCAGATGATTTTAGAGGAATATTTTTACGTTTCAAAAATCGACACAAACTTTTTCCGCAAAAAGCAGGCAATGATATCCTATGGAAGGAATTTCAAGTTACTGGTAAGTATGGTTAGAATTACTTTTCAGGATCAGTACTGGGTTCAAAGATGCAGCACTGAGGTCTCTCGTGATAACAGTTGAGTAAATCGGAATACGTAGTTCGGCTGATTTTAGAGGAATATTTGCACAATGGTGAAGGTAGGGGGCGGGGCCTGAGGTGATATGTGTGCAAACACGCCCTGTGGCGCGTTTTAAGTTGGGGAATTAATTCCTCTTCAATCCTGAGGTCCCCTGGGGGCCAACTAGTCCAGCAGGTACCTCCAGTATGCGCGAGGGAGCTGCGTTGCAGAGAGGTGTTCAGAGGCCACGCCCCTTTTTACACTCTGCAACGCAGCTCCGTGGCGCTTACTGGAGGTACCTGGTGGGCTAGTTGGCCCCCAGGGAACCTCAGGATTCAAGAGGAATTAGTTCCCCAACTTAAAATGCGCCACAAGGCGTGTTTGCACACATATCACCTCAGGCCCCGCCCCCACACCTATATAGACACTCACACACCGCCAATCATCCATTGAGGTACTGACACATCTAGTCAGTCATGCAAATAATTAATCACAGTCCAAATTACTCACCTATACAGTTAAACACACTCAAGTTCACTTACTCATAAAAATACTAACAAATTCTGTGTCTTCCTGCAGAAAAACAAACAGCACATGACACAGATATCCTTGCACTATGGCGCATACAGCCACTCCCAAAATCACACACTCTCACATATAGATAGTTATATACTCTTACACACATATACACTGCGTTTCACATATGTAGTTACTGACACATGTACAACTGAGATATACATTCAATCACTAACACACCCATACATACACTCACCCAACTATACAGTCCATCACAGATGCACACTTAAAACCATGCACCCACTGAATCACCCACTCACACATCTAGTCACAGAGTCACACACACCCTACCCACACAAACACTCAGGCACCCATACAGATACTCAGACAACCAATTAATAACCCATATAGACACTCATATAGCTATTCACAAAACCATGCAGCCACTTATACACCAACACACAGACACATACAGACATTCACACAGTTTAGTCACTAATCTGCAGTAAGATACATTTAATGACTCACTTATAGAGTCAGTTACGCACCTAGAAAATCATCCATTCACACACTTGTACACCCACTTATTCTTCAACAGGCCTTTCCCTATGTATATATTAAACATATTAAAACTGTTCAGAAACACATACTCAATGGATGATGTCATCAGTGATGTCATCAGTGATGTCATCAGTGATGTCACTGACCATGTCATGAGTGATGTAATATGTGACGTCATCAGCAGTGCATTGCGGGGGCGCGAGTTATAGTTAGCTGAACTAACTATAACAGGGGAATGTCTAGGGTTTTGTACGACGGAAATGTCCAGCTAACTATAACGCCCCTGAAACCTATGGTTTTTTCAGTGAATTTCTAAGGTTTTTTTAAATGCTAATTCCTAACTAAAACGTGCCTGAAACCTATGGTTTTTTCAGTGAATTTCAAAGGTTTTTTAAATGCCAATTCCTAACTATAACGTGCATGAAACCTATGGTTATTTCAGTGAATTTCAAAGGTTTTTTAAATGCTAATTCCTATCTATAACTTATCTCTAAAGATATAATGAAAAGCATTCTTTTTTTAAAGTTGGGTGCACATTAGTTTTGTGGAAAAGCATCTTTGTGATTGGTTAAGAAAAAGCAGTTTCAACGTGGAGTACATATCATAGGATAACATTTGCTCAGCTCAACCACACCTGCTACTTATATTTGGAAGGCACTGTTCGAACTTAAAACAATCGTGAACTTTTAACCTGCACGTGTCGTTAAATGTTCAAGAAAATGTTGCAAAAAAATATCGTTAAGTTTTAAAAAATTGATGAACTTTTAACCTGCACGTGTTGTAGAATGTTCTAGAAAGTGTGTTGATAGAATACGTTGCACTTCTGACTTCTATGTGTTGAATATTAAAAAAACAGTTCATATGGAAAATTAAAAAGAAACCAATAGTTTTGAAACCTAAAAGAATCAAGGAACTATTCTAATGTATTCTTTACATGTATTTATGTGTGCAGCAAAAAAAATATAGACACAACAGCACTAGGAAGAGGAAGAAGCAGGGAGTGGGGGGAGGAGGGAGATGGGCAGAATGGCACACATGCACAATTAAGTACAACACACATATAGACTAACAATGGCCAAAATGAAACACACCAACAAGGAGCACAAGTCACACAACCCGCCAACATCACACCACTGAACGAGCATAGAAGTGAAAACCACGCTGCATTCATACAGGATGTGTACAAAGGCCAGTCGTTGGTGTTGTGGGATGTCTGTGACCGTGGTCATCATGGATGAGATGCCCAGCATGTGGCACATGGTCGAGTTCACTGTGTGTTATGTTGCCAAACGGCTGCTCCTCCCTCCCACGAGCCCCCACACTTTTGTACGGTGCGCTGTTGTATCTCGTGCACTCGTACGGCACACCATTGTAATGCCTATTTGCGCATGTCCTGCTACATTCCAACTACACCATCACAGTGCCGTTTGGAGGTGGTGCATGCCACTTTACAACATCGACTGCTGCGGCTCTTGTAGTAGGCCACACCAGAACACAGAGACACACTTACCACACTTTCAGTACACGGACATGTCCGAGACACCCCGTTCCCCTTGCCGGATAGGCACACCCCTGCACTGACCTGTGAACCCCAGACCAGCACATGCCAGTTGTGCATGCAGGAAGATGCGTGCGTAGCTACACGTCCAGGCTCACTGCCAACGCTGAGGTGACAGCACACTGTGATGTTGCAGGGCTCGTGCCTATTATGCTAAGACAATGGCCACAGGGACACACTTGCTAAGATGTGGGTTTGGGGGCATTGGCGGTCCTGGAGTTGTTGAGATGAATCTTCTGGCCCTCATGGGTATCCCGGTATCATGCTCATTGACTCTATGGCACCTGTGGGTGTTCTGGTGTGGCTCTTGGCTTTGTTCCCTTTCATGGTGCAGGTAGTTGTCCTGCTTAACACCAGCAGAAAGCAGGTGTAAAATCCCTGGTGCTAACGTGTCTTATCGCCGGAATTTGTTTCGCATTGCAATTGGTGTGAAGGTTGTGATGTGATTTTTTTCGTGTGCAGAACAATATACGAACTGAGCAGTGTATCTCGTCAAGATCCAGCACCTGACGCACTATTCCCAATCAATATAAATACAATGAGATTTCTTAATAGATGTTGTGTGTACACTGTAAGTGCAGCCAATACCTCAGTGCAATTCAATACAGGATTTTGAATAAATCGGAAAGGTGCACCTCGTGTCTTTTTGCACGAGAACGGCTAGTCTCCATTTCATTATCAGCACTTTAACGGAAGTAAAGTTGAGATAAATCTAACACACTATTCAGAAGTTGGTGCAAACTGCGGATATCACCAGTATTCCAGCGATAAGTGCCCCAAAATTTAACACCATGGTGGACTCCATCAAATAACAGTAATAAGAACAAGAAAGAGTCACACAGCAGTTAAGAGAACAACCAAAAACGTTTTTTTTTTTTCGAACTTTATTTTTTATAATCCTAAATATGTAAACGATAAACTATTTTCAAACTTTATTTTTTTATTAACATATATATGAACGATAAACTAATAAACAAAATGTAACAACAATAATTCAAAACAACAAGGCGGAACACTCCTGTGGGGACCATTGATGTCGACGACAGACCTGAAAAATCAGAAAGATTGTTAAAAAAACAACAACATGGTATTCTCAACAAAATACCACAAGAAACAAATCACAGATATATAAAATGCATACTACTAACAAAATTTTATAAGTTTAACTTACAAAAACTGTAAATGTTGCCGCTTTAAAATATTTACCGAATCTGAGGAATTTTTTTTGCAGAAGGCACCACGCCCACAACGTTTTTCTTCAGTGGTGAGGACATTTTTTAATTTTCCCAAGGGGCAAACAAAGACCAATGCCACCTTGATCACGTGCAAGATTTGCAAAAGAGTTCTGTCACGAGGGGATCCTAACAAGAAATACTCGTACGGCAAGTATGATGAAACACCTAAGGACCCTTCATCCGAACAATCTTGCACGAGAAGAGTGCAAACAGATGAGAAACACTCCTATTCTGTATCTGTAAAAAAGAATCACAAATAAATGTATATTAATAACTTTCAAAATTATACTATTCCATTACTGTACAAACACATTTTATATAAATACTGACTAAGAAACTATGTCCCTGAACCACAAGTGTGACGATGGTTAAAACACTACATGCATAGTGCATACTACTTTGAAGCAGTTCATGCCCTAAAGCCTACCTCACTAAAACTCTACATGCTAACTGACTAAATGATTACAGTACTATAAGGACACACACTGGGTGAGTGACAGGGTGTTTGCTAGAAGAGTATGAATACTAACTAGGGAATTGAAGGTGTGAAACACAACTGTGTAGGTGATTAGAGGACTGCATCCATACTGCATAGGCATTTAAAGCAGTCCATGTGCTTAGGCCTGGCTCACTGCATGACTACTTGGGCACTGACTGAATGATTAGAGTACAGCAAGGAGAGTGCCTAGGTGAATTTATAAGTGCTAGGCTTTTCGCACAGGGAATGGATTAGTACTTGGTACTGAATGGGTCACTAAAGGAGTGCAAAGGCAGTGACAAGATGTTAGCTGGACTGTATGGATACTGACTAGGAAATTGAAAGTGTGAAAGACAAGTGTCTAGGTGGTTAGAAGACTGCATGCATAGTGGATAGGGGTTTGAAGCAGTCCATGTGCTAAGGCCTGGCTCAGTGCATGAATACTTAGGCACTGACTGAATGATTAGAGTACTGCAAAGATAGTATCTTGGTTAATTTATAAGTGTTTGGGTTTTAGCACAGTGAATGGATTAGTACATGGTGCTGAATGGGTCACTAGAGGACTGCAAAGGGAGTGACAGGGTGTTTCCTGGAAGTGTATGGATACTGACTAGGGAATTGAAGGTGTGAAAGACAATTGTGTAGGTGGTTAGAGGACTGCATGCATAGTCGATAGGGGATTGAAGCAGTCCATATACTAAGGCCTGGGTCACTGGATGGGTACTTGGGTACTGACTGAATGATTAGAGTACTGCAAGGAGAGTGTCTGGGTGAATTTATTAGGGTTTGGTGCAGTGAATGGATTAGTACATGATGCTGAATGGGTCACTAGAGGAGTGCAACGGGAGTGACAGGGTGTTTGCTGGAAGTGAATGGATACTGACTGGGGAATTGAAGGTGTGAAAGACAAGTGTGTAGGTGGTTAGAGGACTGAATGCATTTTGGATAGGGGTTTGAAGAAGTCCATGTGCTAAGACCTGGCTCAGTGCATGAATACTTAGGCAGTGACTGAATCATTAGAGTACTGGAAAGAGAGTGTCTTGGTGAATTTATAAGTGTTTGGGTTTTGGCACAGTGAATGGATTAGTACATTCTGTTGAATGGGTCTCTAGAGGACTGCAAAGGAAGTGACAGGGTGTTTCCTGGAAGTGTATGGATACTGACTAGGGAATTGAAGGTGTAAAAGACAAGTGTATAGTATGTTAGAACACTACATGCATACTGCATAGACATTTGAAGCAATCTATTTGGTACTTAGAAACTGACTAAATAATCAGACTACTTCTAGGACAGTGCTTAGGTAAAACTTTTAAATTTTCAGTTCTGCCACAGTGAACAGAATAGTACATGGTACTGCACCTTAGTGTCAAACCCTGACTCATTTTATCAATGCATAAGCAAAGACTAGCTTCTAATGCTACTAAAACTTGACAACATGACAGGTTTTAAAAGAGTTATCTGCTAAAAAATACACGATGTTACCAAATGCACACAGACTCTCAGTGTGATTCTAGACAACAACCACTATACCTAGGAGTTTACCAAAAATCCTTCACTACTGTGGAAGTGGTAAGGGAACTGCACACAATCTTCATATTTCAAGACTGGACTTTTGTGTCAAAGCCTGACTCATTTATTCAAAGCATACGCAAAGACTGGCTTCTAATTCTACTAAAACTTGACAACATGACCGGTTTTAAAACAGTTATCTGTCAGCAAATACACGATGTTACCAAATGCTTCTCTCACAATCCTTACCCAAATGCACACAGACTCACAGTGTGATTTTAGACAATCAGCACTATCCTAGGAGTTTACCAAAACTCATTCACTAGTCTGGAAGAGTTAATGGTACTGAACACAATCTACATATTTAAGTACAGCACATCAGTGTCAAAGCATGACTCATTTAATCAACGCATAAGCAAAGACTGGATTCTAACGCTACTAAAACTTCACAACATGACAGGTTTTAAAAAAGTTATCTGTCAGCAAATACATGATGTCACCAAATGCTTCTCTCACATTGATCCCAAATACACACTAACTCACACTGTGATTCTACACAAGCACCACTATCCCTAGGAGTTTACCAAAACTCATTCATTACAGTGCAAGTGGTAAGGGAACTGCACACAATCTACATATTTCAGGACTGCACTTTTCTGTCAAAGCCTGACTCATTTAATCAAATCATAAGCCATAACTGTCTTCTAATGCTACTAAAACTTCACAACATGACAAGTTAAAACAGTTATCTGTCAGCAAATACACAATGTTACCAAATGCTTCTCTCACAGTGGTTCCCAAATGCACACAGACTCACTGTGTGATTCTAGACAAACAACACTATCCCTTACACTATACCACAACACATTTCTTCATCTAGAAGTAGTACTACATTTTAGTATAGAAACATTTTTTTTATTTTTTATTGAAGTACTTTAGTGACATTAAAGCATTGCTCATCAACAATACATAGGATCAAATTCAACGAAATCAGGTTCAACCTAAAATACAGCCACATAATGAAGTTAAACATCGTCAACCAAATAGAAATCAATCAAAATAGGGTCCCCAAATGTTATCAAATTTTCTTACTCTCCCCACCCGCATGGCATAGATTTGTTCACTTTTCCTAACTCTCCTCATTTTCTGTATCCACTCTAATTTAGATGGGATCTGTTCTGACCGCCAGTTCTGCAATAATAAAGATCTTGCCACTGCCATTGCTATATACAGTAATTGAACAAACTGGACAGGGATTTTAAGATCCGGATCAAAACCATAAAGCATCAATTTTTCATTGAAAGGGACCGTAATTTTGTAATAGGTCTGAAAAAAAACAAATATATCATCCAAAAATACCCTAATTTTAGTACAATGGACCATTACATGAGACCAATTGGCGGAAGTGTACTGTATACATCTAAAACAGTTCGATGGATAATTTGAATACATTTTGGAAATAGCCGCAGGAGTACGATATAATAACCATTTCCCAAAGAATTACATTCTACGCCAATTGGCTCCTCGAAGTGTATTGAAATTAAAATGGTTAATGGTCCTCCAAGTATTCATAGATAATACATGATTTTCCTGTTCCTGCCATTTTTTTATTGCTTTTTGCCACAAATCTGTTTCCCTACTATACGCTAAGCAACGCTTCCACTCCCCGGGTTTCCTTACACATTCATTCATGAAAAGGTCTTTAACCAATTGAGTTGATTGATTAAGCTGTTCAATATCAAGTTGTCCCAAAAATTTAAAAATAGTATTGTAAGACCCAACCAACAAAAAGTTCCTCTGAATAAGACATGCCATCTCTATTGGAGTTATCCATACTCCATTTTTAAAAATCGACTACTTTAATAAATCCTCCTCTGGCCCAGTTACCCACTATCTCAGATCCACTGCCTATTAATGCCTATTAGCGGAAAAATACTGAACAGCAGGGTTGTTGCGCTAATCAGTGGGAGTGAATATCTTTTAAACATAGCAGTACGTTTTTTAAGAAACCACAGCAGAATCTTGTAACGGACCAATTTGGGAGATTTGAAAATCTGCGGGGGGGGGTGGTATCTCATTTTCTAAACAAATTAAGTCAAAAAACAAATTTATAAATAAGGTCTGACCTTGGGTTTGATTCCTAAACCTCGACAAATACTGTATAAAATATGCGTTGTAGTAATCTCTAATATTTGGCAGAGAGAGTCCTCCTTGATCTAAATTCGCCTAAAGAGTGTTAATTGTTATACGAGGTGGCTTTTTTGCCCAGACAAAAGCAGAAAACAAAGATTCTACCGTGGAAAAATAAGTTCCTGGCAGAAAACAAGGAATAGTGGAGAACAAAAAATTAAATAATGGAAGAACGGACATTTTTATCAGGGCGACCCGACCCAGAATCTATAGCGGCAAAGAATTCCAACGTGTAAACATTGAACGGATCTTTAGAAGAAGGGGATCGAAGTTGAGGGTATATAAAGATCCTTGACTGTATGAGAGAAAAAGACCCAGAGGTATCTTTTCGGTTTAGTATTGATACAACACCTTAGATCGGGATTTTTTTCTAGATCTCTGTTCCCACACATCAGAATCTCTGTTTTCTTTTTATTGATCCGATAACCCCCTAAGGCCTCAAAATCCTCGAAAATCTGAAAAATCCTTACTTGCGAATGTAATTCGGGTTTAATTAGTAACATAATATCATGCGCATAGAGTTTGATGTTCGCCATTGAAGGAACTGAAGAAATAATACTAATACAGTTCCTTATTGCGGCGGCAAGGGGCTAAATAAAAAACGCAAACAAAACTGGGGATAAAGGGCAGCCCTGTCTCGTGCCGCGCTTAACTTTAACTGTACCGACCATTACCGTATTTATGATAATATTTGCTTTGGCCGTAGTATAAAGATTTCAAATTAAATTTACGATTTTATCGGGAATACCAAAGTGCTCCAAAATAATAAAAAGTGTCTCCCATACAACCAAATCAAAAGCTTTTTCTGCGTCCAATAACAAATCAATGAGGGATCCCTCGTGTCTCAAAATAATCTAAAGCTTCAATTAAATAATGCGTGTTCGTGAACAGTTGCCTTCCTGGAATAAAGCCATTCTGATCCAAATGGATCAACTCTTTTGATATTCGATTCATAGGCATTGATATTAATTTTGTAACAATTTTATAATCTATATTTAGTAAGGTAATAGGTCGGTACGAGTTTGGATCTTTAGCTTCTATCCCCTTCTTCAAAAAACTCACCACCGTTCCTTCCCGAAAAGAGTCCGGGATCGGGCCTCCTTCCAGCATCGAATTCAATAATTGCAAAAAAAATTAGAGAAAGCGCAGAAGAAATTTTTAAAAAATTCAGCAGACAATCCGTCTGGGCCACAAACCTTACCATTTGGGAGATCTTTAACTACCAATTCTATTTCTTCCAAAGAAAATGGGCATAGCAATGTTGATTGATCAGTTTGGGAGAGATAAGGCAATGCAGAATTTTCTAAGAAATCTGCTAGCTTTTCCTGATCAATATTATGTTGCTGACTGTAGAAATTATTATAATGAGAAAGCATTATCTTTCCTATCCCCACCGAATCTGCTGTGTCTATCTGGGTCACTGGGCATTTTAATCCTCTAATCAAATTAGCCGCAGCTTGCTCTCTCACCTGCCAGGCTAAAAACTTCCCAGTAAAATTACTCTCTTCGTATATTTTTTGAGATTGCCTATAAAAAATCTCCTCATTTTGGGCATAGTAATACGCGCTAAATGCCCTTTTGGCTTCATCTAATTGATGTAAAATCTTGCTGGAGGGGTTCAACTGCCTTAATTCATTTAAAACATGTATTCTTTGTTCCAGAGCATCTTTTTTACATTTGGCTGCTTTAAATACTGCTGCATCCTTACCTATAATTATTCCGCGAACAAAGGCCTTCATGGCATCCCAAATGATATTAATCGGGGCCGGTTCAACATTACGGGATACAAAATCACTAATCTCGGATTTCAAAGATGTTACCCATGTTTCGTCATTCAAGTATGTTTTGTTGAATACCCAACGCTTGGGAGTCTTTAAGTTTTGTACTAGAGCGAACCTAATGACTAACATTGCATGGTCTGAGAACCCATTATGAATGGGCCTCTGATGCATCATATTAAGCTGTCTGGAGACAAGAAAGAAATCGATCCGAGATGAAGACTTAAATCTCCCTGACCAGCATGTGTATTCTTTTCTTAACGGGTAACGTGTGCGCCATGGGTCACAAAGGTCTAAAGTTTTTTTATAATTAAGAATGACTTTCAATGATTTAGGTTTAAATTGCTTCCTTGATTGCGTGGTTGAATCCAATTTTAAGTTCATGAGCAGATTAAAATCCCCTCCAATAATAATGTCTCCTACCACCATCAATAAAGATTGAAACAAATCTTCATAGGCTGAAAAACTATCATCTACTGGGGCATAAAAGCTAACAAACGTGATAGGTCTCAGTCTATTTTTAACTTTACAAGTGACCCAGCACGAACGCCCTGAGCCATCCTCATCTGTGTGTACAATCACAGCATAAATATTCTTATTTAGAAATATCGCAACCCCTCGCTGAGCTTCAGAAAACGAGGAGAAACCACAATATGAGGCCCATGTTTTAAACATTGAAAATTTATCTAATTTTAAGGATGAGATATGAGTCTCCTGCAACAATATTACCGAGGGATTTTCAGACTTGATCCACATTTCTATAACCCGCAATTTCTTTTTGTTATTTAAGCCATTAACATTGAAAGAAATAATTTTCAAACACTCACCACTCAGCATTTAAAATAGATTACATATTTTCCGCTAATATCTCTTTTTATCTTGTGTAAACAAAGAACCACCTATCCGAAGCAAAATATTTAATAAACATAGCACTAAAGACTTTGTTTTTTTACTTTTTACACCCTCCTCCCCCACCCTGTGCACCCACATCACCCCTACCCCCATCCCCACCCACATGACTCCCACCCCCCACATGCAGCCCTACTTCCCTCCCCCACACCGGCCACAGATCTAACCCCCTAAACCTTGGGTGTCCTGGTATTATACCCCTCGGTTCCTGGGCTCCTCCTCCCCCTCAAAAGAATATATTTTTTTTTTTCTAGCCATCACTTTTCACCCTTATGCCCCTGAGAGATTTCCGTCAGTAAATCTTGAGCTTCATCCAGGTCTGACAACATGTACTGCTTGCCCTGTGCCAGAACTTTTAGTTTAGATTGTTGAGCAATCATGGCCTGGGCACCGTTAGTTTTCAACAGGTAAAGCATTTTCATGAACTCCTTCCTCCTACGTGCGGCAGTTGCCGACATATTGGAAAAAATCCGGCATTTAGTTGTCTCATTAACAGCAAATTGTCTTAACTGATATGCTTTAGACAAAATAGCTTCCTTTATCCGACTATCTGAGAAATTTACCCGGATTGTACGAGGTAGAGTAGAGTGGGGAAAAGGCTGGGCAGGCACCCGATGTGCTCTAGATATTGTTAGATCCCCCTCATGATCTGGTATTACTTTCTGTTTTAAAAAGGAAGTCGCCCAATGCACTGTATTGGATCCCTCTACCCCCTCCGGGACTCCTACAATACGCAGGTTCGATCTTCTGGTGAAATTTTCCAAATCATCGAGTTTTATTTCCAAAGCACGTCTGGTTCTATCGATTAATGCACACAGACTCACAGTGTGATTTTAGACAATCAACACTATCCTAGGAATTTACCAAAACTCATTCACTAGTCTAGAAGAGTTAATGGTACTGAACACAATCTACAAATTTAAGTACAGTACATCAGTGTCAAAGCATGACTCATTTTATCAACGCATAAGCAAAGACTGGATTCTAATGCTACTAAAACTTCACAACATGACAGGTTTTAAAAAAGTTATCTGTCAGCAAATACATGATGTCACCAAATGCTTCTCTCACACTGATCCCAAATACACACTAACTCACACTGTGATTCTAGACAAGCACCACTATCCCTAGGAGTTTACCAAAACTCATTCGCTACAGTGTAAGTGGTAAGGGAACTGCACACAATCTACATATTTCAAGACTGCACTTTTCTGTCAAAGCCTGACTCATTTAATCAAATCATAAGCCATAACTGTCTTCTAATGCTACTAAAACTTCACAACATTACAAGTTAAAACAGTTATCTGTGAGCTAATACACAATGTTACAAATGCTTCTCTCACAGTGGTTCCCAAATGCACACAGACTCACTGTGTGACTCTAGACAAACAACACTATCCCTTGCACTATACCAAAACACATTTCTTCATCCAGAGGTAGTACTACATTTTAGTATAGAAACATAACATTACTCATTTCACAAATTCATAAACAATGACTGGTTTCTAATTCTACCAAAATATAAAAACAGCACAGTTATCTGTCTGCAAACACATGAAAAACACAAATGCTTATCACAGAATGGTTTCTACATGCACACACACTGTCAATAAGATTGTAGAGAAAAAAAGTACTCCCTACACTTTAGCAGGAGAAATACATTAGTCGGATTAAAATCAAAATAGTCTACATACATTCCCTCACAATTAAATAACTCATCTTTCAAGTTCTTTTGTAGATTAAGAAGTATATCAGTCACTCACCATATTTTCTTTTACAGAATCTATGCACTGTGCACCTCTCAGCAAAAACAAAGAATGGAAAAGTTTCCCTTTCATTTTCCACACATATATATGTAAACATCAAATCACATTCCTTCACACATAAACTCAAAAGCAAACACACATTTCTATTGGTTAAACATTTCAACCCTTTCCAACTGAAATACATGTCAACCCTTCCCCCAATCTGCCTTCTGCCTGTTACCATAGAAACAGGTCATGGAACACTGCACTGAGCTCACAGGTCACAAGTTCAGCACACAATGTTACTAAACAAGACAGGAAGTGTGCTTGACTTTACAATCTGTTTTTGTTAACCAATAAGAATTATACCTTTAAAAAACAGAAATATACACCCTACCTTTCAGTGTAGAAAGTAGTCATACAACCAATGATTTCTTGTCTTTTTTCAAAAAACATTGCCGTGGATCTGCGCACCCAACGCGTGAGAATCCGTGCACCCAACGCAATAGGATGCGCGCACCGTGCACGTATTTCGCCATTTTTTGTTTTTTTTTAAAAAGGGGGCCCCAGGGGGTCCTTCTGGGACCCCCTAAGCACCTCTAGGGGGTCAGAGTATTTCCACTCTGCCCCCTTTATATGTTTTATACACTTATTCCCCTTGCTTCTTCAGCCTCGCTTCTACCGAGGCAGAAAATGGCCGCCAACAGTTCCTGGTATCGAATGTAGAGAGACACTCGACAGCCAATTAGCATTCAGCGCGCGATCGGGAGGGCGCGCGCTCGGTTCGGGGAGGGTGCGCTTACGATGCGGGTACGGTCTGCGGATCCTCCGCGGCCATAGATATTTATGTACGTTTAACTCTAATTTCTCAGGAACTAGTGAACGGATTCACACCATATATGCAAAAGGCACAAGTCCGAACTGAGGACTACCTCTTTGTCAAATTTGGTGTCATTCCGTTCAGCGGTTCGGGCTGTAGCTGCGACAACAGATCCTATGGGAAATTGCATGGGGAAAATGCGTTTTGGGACCCCCCTTTTTTCTCAGCCCCCCGCTTGACGAATCACCACGAATCTTTTAGGGTAGGAGCAGAGCGGAGCTGGCCAAAAGTTTTGAAAATTTCGCAAGGATTCGTCAACCGGCGCCAGACTTATTGGGAATAGAATGTTACGGATTTCCTATGGAAAATAGGTCCTAACTATTACTACCTACTGGCGACCGCTAGTAGGTAATATATATATATAGCAGTGTGAGTGAGAAGCGTGCAAGTGTTACAGAAAGAGTGAAAGTGTGTTTGCGTCAGTGTGACAGAGGGGGTAATTGTGTAAACAGCTGACAGCGTGCAAGTCCTTGCATCCAGGTTGATATCCCCATGAATTGGGGAAGTGTAGCCACCAAGCAAGGGCAGCTTAAAGCCAAAGTTGTCGTCCCTTTTCTTCAAACATGACATGGTTCTTGCAGATTGTGCAGGAGAGTAGAGCATTGGACTGCTTATGCCATGTGCCGAGGGGGGTTCCGGAGAGGAGCAGTTTTTTTTTTTTGTTGTTGCATATTTATATAGCGCGAACACAACCCAAAGGTATTGGAGCGCTTTACATAGCACCGTATTTACATTACACATTCAGGCACGGGGAGATTAAGTGATTTGCCCAGAATCACAGGATGTGGACGCGACCTCGAGGCTCGAACCCTGGTTTCCTGCACCAGAGGCGGCAGCGCAGCCGACGGACCACATCACATTAGTGGCAGAAGGCTGGAGTGAACCTTGTTGGAAGCAGAGATACAGCAGCAGTTAGTGCCAGGAGGGGGGATTGCACAGTGGCAACAGCGGGAGACCCAGCAGTAGTAAGTGGTACGAGGGAGAGTATACTGCACGAAGTTAGTGTGTTTTGTAATCTTCACTGTATCAGAGGCAGACAACGCGACTTACCCCTGATGTCGAGTGTGAGTTGCAAGTCCATGTTCCAAATGTGAACCTCCCAGGGGGGGTCAAGAAACCGCGTCTCCTTCCCAGCAGACCTTGTGCAGTGCACTATGCACACACACTGCAGGGGTACCTTGATCGGTTGTAACTGTCCTGTAAAATACTGTAGTAAGCAGCCCATCCGCCCTCAAAGCCATGACTTACCTTAATTTTGTGTGCATCCAGTCTGCGAGAGGCCAGCTGTGAAGGCTAACATCTGGTGGAGAGTGAGGGATGAACTGGTGCAAAGGGTAGACAGCCTGAGCAGTGGGCTGCAAGAGCTGGCTGAGAGGACACAACCTCTGGAGTGAAGCACGGAGTGCCTGAGATCAACCGGTGAGTGGTAGAGTGCACAGCAAGGACCTCCAACACTTATTTCACCAGACCTGCACGTGCATGGTGACATGCTGAGCGAAGCACAGAAATATAGTGTACTCATTTTGAGCCACACCCTTAATTACATCGGCAACGCCTCCTGTAAAGGATTTGTTATTTTTGGGCCACATCACCTATTGTTTTATCCCATTTTAAAGCTGCGTGTAGTAAACATCATTGTTAGCCAAGTCAATGTTTTTATTAATGCAGCACGTTTTAAAACGGGTGCCTCGCGTCAATTTCAAGAAGCACCACAGGGTGGCTCTAAACTAGCACCTAAGGAGTTGCACTGATATACTAGTGGGCAGCATGTTTTACGGAAAAGAAAAGCAAATACATTTTCTGCTGTGAACGGACCAATGCGCTCCTGAAAATTAGTTTTTTCCACACATAAAATAAGATATTGATGGATACATGCTCGCAGACAAGAAACTGCACATTTAACACTTACACAGTGACAAGTCCCACGTCTGAGCATCTGCTAGCTAGACGCCCGTAGATTATGATTAGAGCATGTTTCTGCACAAACCACACCAAAGTGCAAAAGTAACCGTTCTGGAAGAACACCTCGGCAGGAGCCAGAAGCGCTAGTTTGCATGGCAATTGGAAGATAAGCTGTAGGAGAAGGAGCTGGAGGCAGGTGGGCACTGCCGGGTCTCCAAAGGCTTAGGCGGGCCTGCAAGGCCACATGGCTCTAGGGATTGTTCCCAGCACGACTGTTGTGGGAGGACTGGTAACTAGACAAAGATGGACTACCCCGCGCACTTTGCTTGCGGTGTCTACGCTTGAGCATGGTGTAGACCGGGAGCGCACGCCCCTCCTATGAGTGACACTTAGTAACTAACAAAAAATTTGATTGGCAGCAAGGCTGAGCCCTGCTAACTGTGAACAAAGTTAAAAACAAGCATTGGCATAGCCAATAGGTCTCGCTTTTGGGACCTTATACGTGTTTAGCCATGCAACAGTTGCATAACTAAATACTTATAAGGTCCCAAAAGCGAGACCTATTGGCTATGCCAATGCTTGTTAGATGTGGCTCGATAGCACAGCGACCTTATGTGATCAACAGTGAAGGAGCTTTCAGAAGTTCTACCGGCCCTTTCACTTGTGTGCTTCCACTGCAAAAAGAGTGCTCTTGTTGCACTTTCTGCCATTGTGGCATAACTATAATTGAGGGGGCCCCCCTGCAAGGTACGTAGAGGGGCCCCCGCCGGACTCTATTAGGACCTCTCCAGCTGAAGTGCTGTGCTGAGGGGGCCCCTGGAGCTTGGGGGGCCCCCGTACTGCAGGGGCTGCGGGGGCCTGTGTTATGCCCCTGCGAGCTTGTGCTCAGTACAGCAGGACTGAGTTTGTAACAGGGCTGATCCGTTCATTATGATCAGTCACAATAAAGGCAGCAGGCCTGACACATTGATTGTAAAACATACGTGTTAAAGTTAGTAGGCATGTACTGCTCGAGTGTTCTTACTCTGTATCAAAACCTACAGATACATGCTTGTTGTAGCCCAGGGTATTCAGTGTTGTTCACCCCTCTGGTAAACCCTGGGATGATATTCCTTGTGCCCTCATCGGAGAGATAGTATTTTGCTTTGCCAACTGTAATATTTTATACATTTGTGCATTTGTCATTTTATGACTGTATGCCTGATAATTGCCATTGGGGAAAGCTACACTCACAAGCCAATGATAAAGACTATGGAAGTGATTGGTTCACTGAGAAAATATACGTCCAATCCCATAGTTATGATCGGTTTATTTTAAAATTGTTCTGGCAAAGACAGTAGGCCTGCCTTGCATATTGTGAAAACATGTGTTAAAGGCAATAGATTTTTGCTGGTGGGTTGTTATTACACCTTGATGAAGCATTTAGACAGGTTGGGCCTCATATACAATATTTTGACGCACACAGCGCAGAAAGCCTTCCTTGTGTGCTGTCATGTGTCAAAAACAATAATGAAAGGCATTTTCCTCTTTCTATGCATGCTGCAGAGTGCTGGAGTTGACGATGGAATGGTGGTGTGTTTTCACACTGCCCCGGATGCTGATGTCAGTCACGACAGGAAGTGATTTTAAATGGAGTTTGACACTGAGGTCACCACAGGGACTCACACATGCAAAAAGATAATAATGTTAGATTAATAAACCAATAACCATGCAAATGAAATCACACTGAATGAATGATAGGCACAGTTATTAAAGTGTCACATTATGACCTAAATGAGGGGACCCCCACCAACAGCAATCCTAAGGACGGCATCACACAGTTTTCCCAGGTCCAGGATCCATTTTCCGGGCGGGAGTAACAGCATTTATAAAGCACCCACCAGCCCAAAATGGACTTTGGGACTAATATAAGCAGTGCTTAACCACATAAATTTTGTTTATTTTTATTATAGGGCATAGGCATGAAGATCATGACACTTTATTTCACATATACCCTTTCTTACATTTAACAGAAAACAGTTTGCGCTCATTGTCACTGAGCACAGGAAAGCTCAGCAAAACTTAAGCTTGTAAATAAACACGATGATAGTGCGCATGTAGCGTGGATGGCCAGATGCCATTAGTATGAACATTTTGTTGTGAAAATGGTAATAGAAAAATCTAAAAAGTGAAAAACAGAAAAACTTGCAAACATGATATAGAGTGACAAATATGGAACATTATAACATTTTGCATACAAAAAACACATTTACTTATGTCAAGAAAAAGACTATTTATGAAAGACTATTCCTGAAAGGAATGAAAGGAGTTGAAGTGATGGACAAACGCAGAAAATTGAAAGATAGCTTCATTGAAATGAATAATATTATCTGCCCAACCTCTGCTGAGGACCGCGGATGCTTCCGCGTCATGTCCTGCGCTGCGGTCAGAGCAAGGTGATTGGTTGGTTCTTACATTGCTAAGGCAGGTGTCTCCAACCAGTAGATCCTGAGCTACCGGTAGCTACCAGACACCTTCGGAGTAGTTCGCAACCTTGAGATCATTTTTAATAAGCACAAGGTCATATTTTTGTTTTAAAGTTAAGGGTTGTGTTTATTTTACATTATTATCATCAGGCTGCAGATATCAGGGCATATGAAGGGCAGGGCAGGGCATATGAAGCACTGAAGTAAATAAAAGCCTTTGTCAACTCAATATTGGAGTGGGAGAACAGAATGATGTTTCTGAATTCTTTCAAATAGAAGAAAATTAAAATGAAAAGTTACTTTAATGATTTAGTTAGCTCTTCATTTTAATATTCTCCCATTTTAAAGTGTTGAATTTACAAACAGCAGGCCTCTTGCTCCCAGTGGTCAGCAGACACTGTGCGCTCTATTTACAAATGAAATATACATTTTTTTAAATAGGAGAAATTTAAAGTGAAGAAAAATATTGTGATGAAAGAATAAGTCTTAATGTTTTTCTCCACGTTCAATTAAGCCTTATTTTTTAAGAAGAATGTTTCTTCACTTTAAATTCTTCCCATTCGATCAAATGGCAATATTTTTATGTTATAAATATGGCGTCTTGTGTACAGGCCACTGGGAGCAAGATGCCTGATGTTTGTAAATGTGGCCCTCGGAAATGGGAGAAAATTTAAACGATTAGTTTTTTAGAATTCGATTGAACATAAAGTTAACTTTTCAGTTTAATTTACTCCCATTTCAAAGTGTTGTCTTTACACACAGCAGGCATCTTGCTCCTAGTGGCTGTAGACCGGGTGCTACCATTTTAACTGAAAATTACAGCCATTATTTTAAGGGGGAGAAATTTAAAGTGCAGACAAATGTTCCATATTTGTGAACATTTTTGCTTATGTTTTTCTGCATTGTAAACTTCTCACATTTAAAAAAAAAGGCTCTATGTTTGTGTTATACATGTAACAGTGCCAAATATGGTGGAAGGTATGTCCTATGACACAAGTACATAAGACACAGGCTCACAGTTGCCCATACACAGATATCCCATTCATATGCACACATGTTCATACATCCCCAAAGGCCACTCTCTCACTGACATGCATGGGCGCCCTGTCATAGTACCCCTAGTCAAAGTATGTATTTTGTTCAAACCATAATACCTGGCTCTATGGACCCTGGACTTAAAGTCAGTGAAGTTGGGCATGAGGGTGTCTGGTAACAACGTGTGAGTTGCTCGGCCTTCAGTAGCTCAAAATGATTTTCACTGATCAGAAGTAGCTCTCACAACAGAAATGTTTTGAGACCACTGTGATAAGGTCTGCGCAGGGTGATTGGTCGGTTCTTACATTGCTGCTAATGTCTGCGCAGGGTGATTGATCGGTTCTTACCATTTGATTTTCACATGACGTCCATGCTCTTGTGGTTCAGTAATGTTGTTGATAATCCTAATAAGAATTGCACATTGTTTGAATTTGGCATTGTTAAATTGTTTCAAATTCACCACACCGTTTTGAAAACTTCCTGCACTGCTGATAAAATCCTGCACTTCAGTAGTAGCCACTAATTCCTGCACAGTAGTTAGAACAGTTTCCAGTCCTGCCGGCTGCCTCGTTGGCTCGGGCCCCTGCTGAGCACATAGAAGGAGAGAAGGGGTCAGAAGCGTTCCTCCACTAAAGGGAACGCACAGGTGGTGGCAGAGTTCAGTGCCTTACCTGCTAGATATTTTTTTAGATTTATTCACTTTAGATTTCTTAAATTTGTGTTGATATTTTACACTTTTGATGCTACTATTAGGGCATTCACTAGTAATGTTGTAATTAATTGAATTGCTTGTTAAACAAAATCCCTTGTAGGCATTCTTACTCAATAATTTCTATTACCCAGCCCACAAAGGGAGACTGGGTTGCCCAATCATTGTTAATAGAGATTGTCTTTGAGCACCATCTTGCTTAGCGCACTATTTGCTGTACTAAAAGGCCCTGCTATTTAATGTGCACCGGGGTGCGGACTCACAAAGGGGCAGATTTACAAGCCCCTTGTGACAGTTTTACGCCAGCGTTGCGTCACTTTTGTGATGCAGCGGCGGCGTAAACAATGTGCCACTATGCGACATATTTACAACGTGATGCATCTAGCTAGATGCATCACGTTGTAAAGCCCTGCGATACATTATACCTGCATCAGGTATAAGGTATGCAGGGTGGGAGTTTCGTCGCAAGGAAGCCCCGTAAAAGTGACGCTGCGAAATCTACAAGATTTCACTAAGTCACTTTTACGTCTCACCTGCGTCCCAGCTGCGTCAGTGATGCAGCATATAAGGTATAGGGCACCCTTGAGCAGTGCTTGAGTGGTATTGCGCTTGCAACACAACTCCAGCACTATGTCACCCTTACGGCGACAGATGCGTCACGCATCCGTCTATCCGTGCGCTATGATGCGCCGCATTGTAAATGTGGCGCCTCCAAGGTGTCGCAAGGGGGTTTTTGAGTCACATAAAAAAACTGGCGCATCCCTGCCAATATGCAAGGATGCGCCAGTTATTGTAAATCTGCCCCATAGTGTGTACGCCACTGGCTCGCCAAAGGCAGACTCATCTGCAGCCGTCTGCGCTTGTCCGTGACCAGCTGGAACCAGGGGCAGGACCCCTGCCATTTTGATAATAAGCATTTGCAATGCAATAGGCCTTGCATTGCTGAAAGTTTGAGCTGTTAGTGTTCCATTATTATTTGCAACGCCAATAGCTCAAACTTTGAGTAATGGGAGCCGTATTGCATTGCAAATGCTTGTTTCTAGGAACCAGCCCCTATTTTTTTTAGACTTTGATCGAGACCAAAACGAGAGATAGAAAAAGAAGCAAAAGAGAGAAAGGCAGTAGAAAGGAGAAGGAGAACAACAGGAACACAATGAGAAAGAGAGAAAGCAGGTATGAATAAGGAAGAAGTAAGAGGTATGAGAAATCAAGAGGAATCAGCCGTGGTATTTGGTAACCATGATACTGTACAGCACTGGCTGTGAGCTCATAAGAACAACTTTGGGCCCTTGCATGCATGTTGCTGTTTTTTCAAATTAAGAACTGGCTGCATGATACCAATAAAATAAAAAAATGGATTAACTGAATCTAACTGAGCCCGGTCTTTTGGCACACTGGATTGCACCCCCACATTTAAAGGTGGCCGCTCCTTGTGCGCGTCAGCCAGTTTTCCTTAGAGCCACCTCAGCCATAACTGAAAACTCCAGTGATAAAATAAATTCATGAAACGAGGTTCATTGAATGTTTCATTTGGAAGACAGACTTCAAAGTGCCTGGTGGCTTTTAGCTGGTGTTGTTTTAGCGTTTGCTCTGCAAAGTTCTGACAACCGACCCATACTGCGTGTTCGATAACAATGCCGCATTCGAGCAATGAACATGAAAGTCTCCCAGTAACCACAAAGGGGCAGATTTACAAGCTCCTTGCGCCACTTTTGCGTCACTTTTAACATGGGGAAAAAGGACGCAAAAGTGGCGCAAGGGTCTTGTAAATCTGCCCCAAAGTGTTCTTTAAACGACGAGACTGTTTTAACTAGGGGTCCGAGAAGAAAGGATATTCATATAAGAGGTTTCTAATTAAATTCGCAGACGCATACAGGAAAGGAGATAGGAAATGTGACACTTTTTGTTTCAGGTGGTAAACATCCCGATGGTTTTATACAGCAAGGGCCCGTCCTACCACAACTACAGCGGGTACATCATGAGCGCAAATATGAACTGTGACCCGTTTATGTAGAATGGATACCTGTGGGGAGGAGGGAGGGGAAGAAACAGACATGAGGGCGCGATAGTGAAATGAAGCAGGGATGGGGCTTGTGTGGGAGCGAGTGAAAGCCGGAGGTTTTAAAAGCAATGAGAGGAATTCTGCTAACAGCTAGCCAACAACATTCACACATGACATGCACGAGCAGGGTGGGGTAGGGCGGGGAGCAAGGGAAATCAAATGTACAAAGTGCTTGATATAAATAATCTAAAACAAACAAAAGCAAACCAGCATGAAAAACTGTGGTGTAACCTTCACAGCTGCCGGCTTCGAACCTAGGGACACGGTTCGAGTCTCGGCATCAGCAAAATTGTGCCAATAAAAAATACAATATAAATAGAAGGTAAATACAATGGGCTTATAGTCCTCACTAAAACAATCACTGGAATGCCAACAAAGTAAACAACCAATGGAGCAGGAGGCACAGGGAAGGCAGCGGTAACACACCTGTGGCATTAGGAGGCGGCGGGGGGGTGGGGGGAACAATGCTATATTTGAATTTAAGCTGCTAGGGCACTGAAGCTGAAAGAGTAACAGAGCAGAAAACCAAGAAAAGAATTGTCCCCCCAGAGAAGAGATAAAGAACCATAACGGAATGAGACTGTACTAATTCCCTGCTCTGTGGGAGGAACAGAAGAGAGAAAGGAGGGACAAAGAGGCAGGACTGACCACTAGCAAGCAAGAATTTTTAAAGGACACCTACATAGATAAATGAAAAGCAATGGCAAGAAGGGGGATGGGCTTGAATCCCACAGACTGATTACAGCAGGTCTCGAAGAGACTTCGCATGCTCTGTCTAGCTCGACCTAATAAAAGAATCAGATACTCGGCTGCTGAAGTACATTCATACAATATCTCTTGCAAGCACATCACTAATCCTTGTAATTGGTAAGTGAAATATGGGTAATGTCAAATAACCCTGGCCAACCCCAAACCAATTGCCACTGTAAACAGGGCAGAGAGAGAAGGTCATAACAACCAACAATGGCAGTTATACCTGCTCTATTGCTACCCAAGCATAGTCGGGATCTCGTCACTTTTTTTTAAAGACAGCAAACCGACATGCTCCTCACGGAAGCATGACTTCGAGAGTAGTCAATGCCAGACATAGCAATGTACCTTCCCAGGGCAAAGTAATTGCTAGCCACAACCATGAAGAGAGTGAAAGGAGAGAGGGAGTAGCCATTATTTTCATAGGAGAACTAAAAATGAAACTCGACCCCTTGGCTCTCCCGAGATGCGAATGCTCATCGTTTGACTTGGAACTTTCGTCAGCTTCGACATTGTCTGCTCTATTAATACACTATCTCCCTGGCTCTGCCACCCAATTCATACAGATCCTGCTTGACACTGTGGCCACACACAGTGTATTAACTGCTAACTTCACCGTGCTAGGGGACTCCATTCAAAGTCGCTAACTGTGAAGTTTCCAAAAACTTCATAAAGGACCTAGCAGCAGTCCAATTAATCCAACAGGTCAAAGCCGCAATCCAAAAAACATAGCCATCTATTAGATCCAAAAAGCACGGTGGACCAATTGCAAATTATATGGTCAGACCACAAATTAGTACCATTTCAAGTGGGTAACACAAGTAATGGTCACCATACTTTACAAACCGGAACTGGTCCATGTTAGATATAGATGCATGGGAGAGCACGCTCACCAATTCCATCTATGAAATGAATGGGGATATAGCCAGCAAATTTAGCAGTCTTGAGGCCTGGATGCAGAGCACCTTAATGAATCTGGCACCCCTTAGACAGCATAAAGCCACTCACCCCGGAGAGAGGGCGCCATGATTCTCACTAGAAGTCTCAGAAATTAAAAAATAATCAAAAAAACTAGAAAGAGTCAACTATATTGCCTAGACGATTAATATGCATCTAACTCCTCTATAGAGCTGCTCAATCTAATAAGCAGCCTGATAATCCCCGCAAATTATAAAACCGCAACCCTTGAAGTACTGGGTATTTTAGACCCAGCGGTGCAGGGGCACACACCCTATGACTTCTGGGTTCACCCTGTTCCAGACCTACAGAAACACAGAGTCTTCTGGGTGAAGTCAAAGATCGTTTATTGGCTGCAGACCAATCACAGGTATCCTAGAAGTACAACAGCGTGTATGTTCTCAGGAGACTGCTGAAAATCATAGAAACGGACTTCATCTTAAATACGCTTTTCCCTGCCTCAAGCATACATTCCTAGGTTTTATGATACGGTAATAAACAAGTGTACATTACAAAGAAAAGGCAGAGTCATGATGACCATCCCACATTCCAGTTCGGCCAGCCCACAATGATTTACACAGTAAGGTTCAGATCCCACATTTGATATCAATAGGCCCCAATAAAACACGGGCAGCTCCTGTTTTGGGAAACAAGTCATAAAGCAGGAACAGTCAGGTGTGAAAGAGATTAGCCGGAGGCTCGTGTAGAATGAAAGGGTTTTATAACGGTTCAAGCCCTGATGCTAATCACAGGTGGACGGAGGAAGGGGAGCTCGTGAGACCAGTTTGACCTGGGGCAGCAGAGCCAGCTGCCCAGGTCACAGAGAAGTCACGGGAAAGCACATGTACTGTGAGGCCCGTATTTGCTCCATTATAGCCTATGTGAGGGCAATGACAAGATGGCCACCGCTTCCAAAATGGAACCCGCGTAGTGAGGCAGAATAACGTGTACACAGTGCATTCATAGCTAGAACGATATATAAAGCACTCGTACATGCCGCATTAATCATTTGCGGTTTGCTAATACCAGATAAACAGGGGTAGGGCCCTGTCCCCTACGCGGTGCCAGAGATTAAAGTACGACACCCTCCATCCCCCGCAATCAGAATGACACTGCAATATGCTGGCCAACAGGGAATATCATCCTCCTTGTGCTAGGAGGGGATGAAGAAGCATATAAATGCCCTCATTTACAGCTCACTGACAGTGTGTGTTAAAAGTCTGGGCTTTTGGCTTTACAACAGGCTTTCAGTGGTAACTCAAGTGAAAACACTGCCCGCAACATGCTTCGGCATGCTAAGGACTTTGAGAAAGCTGCTGAGATGGTTACCTGAATCATCACGCAGGATAGTAGTACAAGGCCGAGTCATTTCGCGACTCAGTTATGGGAACCCCTTGTACCTGAGTAGTCCCAAACCAGTCACAAAAAGGCTCAAAGTTTCTCAGATCGCTGCTGTCTGCATGATGTTGAAAATCCCTAAATGCCATTCTTTAACAGCAGCCCTGGCTAGCATGCACATGCTGCTAGTGCTTAAAAGGATTCATTTCAAGGCACTATGCATAGCCCAAGAGCAATACATAAAAAGGGTCTAAGAGTGATCCAGAGACTACTCACTCCTTACAACCCCACCAGAATGCTGCAGTCTACCAGCCAGCAACAGTTTGTTGTACCCAGGATTATGAAAACCAGGAGTGGAGGACGGTCCTTCAATTTCCTGGTTCTCAAGATCTGGGATGCTTTCCCACAGCATATAAGGCAAACCAAGTCAGAACCAATATTCAGGAAACTGCTAAAAACAGCCCCTTTTTGGCATTTGCGATAAGCACTGACACAGTAGCGTGCAAGCTGTCTTAGCGCTGGGAGGCCCTCCTGGGTAGCCTTGTGCAATAGAATAGAATACAATAGAATACAATAGGAAGTGTCAGTGGTGGGGAACTCAACAGCACAATATGGTGATGAACGGCCATCATGGCACAGAGTGATGAGTGAAGTTGGACCAGAAGAAATAGGTACTGGCAGGATGATAAGCAAAGTTTTACCACATGAAAGAAACTTCACAAGATCATGACCAGGATGAAGAAACATGGGGGCTGATGCAGCTTTAAACCTATTTCAACTCATTCTTGCTTCGCTCTGCCTGCTCACTTGGTGCAGTGTAGTCATCTCCTGCCGTCATAGGGGTGAAAAATAAGGGGTGTCCTTCTACCCCAGACCTCTACTTGCCCCTATACCAGACTGATTAGACTATGAAGCCCTCTTCCACTTCATGTTAATGACTGAACTCATCCACTCTTTACGACTTGGAGACGCTTGAGAAAGCTCAGACCATATAGTCCACTGGGATGAAACATGTGTAACATGTGGAAAGTACAGTTACGAACAACAACAAGAACCTAAATGTTTGGATGTTGGTGTGTGGAATACTAAGGAAAACAGATGTCTATTCCAAACAATTTTTGTTACCTTAAGTTGAACATGGTGAAAGTAACAATATTATTACATCTAATGTGAAAGAGAAACTGTATTTTGACAAATGCTTGCTAAATCCTTTTATCCCCATTTAAAGAGGGTTTAAGTAAGAATTCTGTAAAATTGACAAAGTTGTTAAGTAAGAGAACCTTTATATTTTGCTGAATACTGTTACATCTCATTGTTAAGGCTTTGCTTATGTAGTTGTCATATTTGTTTTGTTTGTTCACTTATGTAATGTGGTGGGATTTATACAGTCACATAAGACTTCGTAAAGTGTTGTTATTAAGAAGATGAGACAACAGCCCCAGAGTCCCCCGGAACAGAGAGTTTTACAATTCCTTCCATTCAAATTCATACATTTTTTTATTCTTAGCTCAACCAGAATGCATTGCTCTGCTCTAAAAGCCACAGAACATCATCTGAGATACTTACATATCTGTTTTGTTTCAAGCACTTCCAATAGCTCAATTTTGGGAATTTCTTCCAGTAAATGTTGTGTGATCTCGAACGCTGTTCGATCATCATAATATTCTATCATTGTTTTCGCGGTATCCACAGTCAGCATTTTCAAGTCGCAATCTTGGGACTATCGTAGTTTTGGAGAAAATATTTGAATTTCTTTAACACTTTGCCAAATAGATCATCTACAAAATGATTGATTCCATCTTTGGGTGTCTCTGGGCTGCTTTCATGAGCCATTATAAAGCACGAACAACAGTAGCTAAAAAGAAAAACATCTTTCATGAAAATTTAGTCTAGAGCCGTGAGATTCTTTACACATAGTCAATGTTAATGCGGTCTGATTGGATTCATGACAGCATGAGCACAAGTATGGGGTGTCTGAGCCCTGGCAATCTTATATCCTTAAAGAAGAATTGATGGAAAGAATGCAGAACAATGTCAAACATTCAGCCCAGTACAGAGATCTGGGCCTAGATCCACCGTTTTCCTGCTCCCCGTGCCATTCCAGTCTGAACCCAGCCATATGCAAATCAGTCTTGACCCTGTGCCCAATGGGAACAGTCCAGCCCGAACTGCCAGGCCAGGTCCTCCCTGGACTGAAACAAAGGATCGTAGGACCGGTTTTGGGGTTTCAGCCCTCGTCAGCCAGGATAGCTTGATTCCAGTGGCATGGAGAGCACGGAACTCACGTCTGAGCATACCCGTCCCACTCGGGGTGACAAATGCGAAACAACAGTTGATGGACAGAATGCAGAACAATGTCATACATTCACCCCAGTACAGAGATCTGGGCCTAAATCCATTGTTTTGTTGCCCCCCATGCCATTACAGTTTGACCCCAGCCATAAGCAAATCAGTTTTTAGATCTTTAGTCATAAGGACAGGACCTAACCATGTGAAGAGCCTTACATTTATCACTTGAGTACTGGCATACTCGTGACCTTGCGAATAGCAACAGAGCCTTAAGTAGAGTGATAGAACCCGCCATATTCAGAGCCTTACATTTATCAGTCAAGTCCTGGCGTACTCATAGCTGTGCTTTTAACAACAAATCCTTAAGGAGAGTAATAGAGCCCGCCATAGTCAGAGCCTTATATTCATCAGTCGAGACCTGGCATACTCACAGCCTTGCATATAACAACATACCCTTAAGTAGAGTGACAGAGTCCGCCATATTCAGAACCATGCATTTATCAGTCGAGTCCTAGCATACTCAGGACTTTGCGTAGTGCAAAAAGTGCCTTATGTAGATTGAGAGAGCCCGCCATATTCAGAACCTTAAATTGAAAACTCGAGTCCAGGCATACCGTAGCCTTGCGTAAAGCAACAGAGGGTCACCTAGAGTGACGGAGCACGCCATATTGAGAGCCTTACATTTATCACTCAAATCCTAGCATACTAGTAGCCTTGAATATAGCAACAGAGAATGACGATTCTCCAATTATTATGCAGAGAGAATCTTGATTTCATTAAAGACAAACGGAGGCTAACATTATGCAAATACTTTTATTTTATTTGCTGCCCAAACATGCAGCCCTTTAAAGAATGTAAATACATCATAATAAGTAGAACGTTGACAATATGATGAGTGGACTGAGTAGGCTCTCATCTTCCTCGTGGGCTGCGATGACACAGCTGAACAACTTGAAACTCCAGAAAAATCCAATTAGTCTTTAATATTGTTATCTGAAGATAAAAAAGGGATACAATGTATAGTCAAATATATAAGGACTATTAAAGTAAGGTATTACAACAATAATCTTAACAACATTAGTGAAGAAATACTAATACATTCAAAATGTAAATGAATTGAACCCAAACCTCTTCAGGGAGAGGAGGGTGGGATAATGTTAGCCTCCGTTTGTCTTTAATGAAATCAAGATTCTCTCTGCATAATAATTGGAGAATCGTCATTTCATTACAAGACCGGAGGCTACCATTATGCATGTTTAAAGCTATGTAGAATCACACTGCTAACATGCTCAATAGGTCTCAAGTAAAACTTAGAGAAGGTAGTTGCGTTAGACCAATCTGCTGCTTTAAGTATTTCGGGCAGAGAGCCTCCTGCCCAGAATACTTTGCTAGCCATTGCACCCCTTGAAGAGTGAGCTCCAAATTTAGAAAGGTCAATACCAGCTTCATGCATGATCGTCCTTATCCACCTGGCAAGGGTGGCTGAGCTTACAGGTTTAAAAGATCTAACATAGGAAAAAAGAAGTTGATCTGAATTAACATCTCTAAAATTTGAAATTTTGTTTTCATAACATTTCATACAATTAACAACACACAGTTTTTCGCATTCATGGAAATAAGGATAAAAGATCGATTCAGACATTGTTTTCGTTCTTTTCCAGATGTCAAAATGGACCCCTTCAGAGGAGTAAAATTTGTTAGAAATTTCTAAAGCTCTAATATCAGAAACCCTTCTAAAGGAAACTAAGCATAAGAGAGTGGCCAATTTCATTGAGATCCTTTTAAGGGAGAGTACTTCATTGGCAGGCCAGGAAAGGAAGAGATTAAAAATAAGATTAACATCCCAAAGGGAATGGTAACGGGCCTTGGGAGGTCTTTTAAGTCTAATACCCTTCATAACTCTTTTAACAAGGGAGTTGCTACCGATGGCAAGATTATTAGTGAGAGCGTGACCTGAAGAAATTGCAGATCTATAGCAATTAATAGTTCTAAAGGAAAGACCCAAATCAAAGATGTGAGCAAGGTAGTTAGCTATTTGTTGAAGAGGGCAAAGTACGGGATCCAAATCCCTCTCCAGGCACCAACAAGACCATTTTCTCCATATGCCCTTGTATCTTTTTCTTGTACCTGGAGCCCATGAATCTTCCAATAGGCTTTTAGCTTCTCTTGAAAGATCAGAATATCTTCCTGAATTCCTGATATCCTCCAAGCAAGAAGGTTCAAGTTCCCTTCCAAGACCAAGGGGTGTTCTTCTCCGTCTGGGCCCTTGAGAAGGCCCGGGGATGACGGAATCAGAAGAGGAAAGTCTACTGCTAGCTCCATCACGCCCGGAAACCAAACCTGCGATTTCCAGAAGGAGGTTATCAGAATGATTGAATAAGACTCGAGTTTGACTTTCCATAATAGTCTCTGGATCATTGAGAAGGGGGAAAAAGCGTAGGCTTTGAACCCTGCCCACGATTGGAGAAAAGCATCCACTCCTGATGCGTATGGGTCCGGTCTCCAACTGAAGTATCTCGTTACTTGGTGGGTCAACCTGCTGGCAAAGAGGTCTAATTCTATCGGGCCTCAAATCATTTGAATCTGAGAGAAGATCTCCTTCCTCAATTTCCAATCGCTTGCATCGTGGAGGAAACGTGAGTTCCAATCTGCTCTCACAATCTGAGACCAAGGGATGAATTCTGCTCTTATGGTAATCTTGTGTTCCCAACAAAAATACCATATTCTTTGGGCAAGTTCCGATAGAATTTTTGATTTCGCGCCCCCAAGGCGATTTATATAGGAGACAGCTGAGAAGTTGTCTATCCGTATTAGTATGTTTGAGTTTTTTAACATTTCTTTGAAACTCATAATTGCATTGAGAGCTGCAAGCATTTCCAAAGAATTTATGTGAAGGAGTTTTTCTTCCAGAGACCACTTTCCACCTGTCTCTAAGTCTTTTAAGCGGGCACCCCATCCCTGGTTGCTCGCGTCTGATTCTAAGGTAAAGTCTGGTACATTGCCGAAGATAGCTTTCCCGTTCCAGGCTTGGAGGTTTTTCAACCACCAATGAAGATCTTCTCGGGCATCCTGAGAGAGAGGAACGGAGTCTTGGTACCAGAGCCCCTTCCTCAGGCCTAAAGCCTTTAATCTTTGTAGGCCCCTGTAATGGAGCGGACCCGGTGATATTGCTTGGATGGAAGAAGAAAGGAGTCCTAATATCCTGGCCAGGTCTTTTAAACGGATAGACTCTTTGTAAAGAGTGTGAGAAACATTATTCCTTATTTTGGCACCCTTCTTGTGAGGGAGGGTTAAATTGGAAAGAACAGTATCCACGTTGAAGCCCAGGAACTCTAGACTTTGAGAGGGAATCAAAATAGACTTTTCCATATTTATGATGAATCCCAAATCTTGAAGGAGATTCATGGTTGTGTTTAAATGTTTCATAATTTCCAGCTTGTCTTGAGACATGATAAGGATATCGTCCAAATAAATAATAAGACGAATCCCTCTTTCTCGGAGAAAGCTGACTACTGGACGTAGGACCTTGGTGAAGCACCAAGGAGCTGAAGATAGGCCGAAAGGAAGGCAATGGAATTGGTAAAGGGTTCCTTTCCAGGTGAAACGAAGGTACTTGCGATATCCCTCGTGCATGGGAATGGTAAAATAGGCATCCTTCAGGTCTAACTTTACTAACCAGTCCCTGTTCAGAAGGATGTCCCTCAAAAGATGGATACCTTCCATCTTGAAATGTCTGTATATTAGAAAATTGTTTAATAACTTGAGATTTATGACGTGACGCCAGCCCTTGTCCTTCTTTTTGACGAGGAAAATGGTACTTAAGAAACTCTTTGCAGTTTGTGAATGTGGGATTATAATAATGGCTCCTTTGTCTAACATTTGAGAAATGTCTATTTCTATTAATTTTGAATTTTCCTTGTCTAGAACGATTTCCTTTGGGATTTTCTTCTGGAAGGGTTCCTTCCAAAAATCTATCTTGAACCCAGTTACGGTTTCTAAAACCCATGGGTCTTGAGTGATTCTGAGCCAATTCTTCGCAAAATGTTTGAGTCTCCCTGCCACTTGCAAAGGAGGGGAGGAATTCACACTTACCTTGGAAGGATTGATACCTAGGTCTTCCACCACGGGACCTTGAACCTCTTCCTCTTTGTGGGTAGAAGTTCGATCTAGTTCCTCTGTAGGGACGAGTGTCTTTTCCTTCTTGAGGGTAAAATTGGGACTTAAAGTAGCCGCGGCTGACAGATTGTCCCCTTCTGTCAGCCCTTCCAAAAAGTGGTCTTCCACCGAAAACTCTGCGCATGTTGGATTGCGCCTTACTGAATGCGTTAAAGGTGGAGACATATTTACCCAGAGATTTTATGAAATTGTCACCAAACAACAAGCTTTTCGCATTAAAAACACATGTCCTCTTTCGCTGAAAGATCCGCGAGTTTTGGGTTCATTCTAAGAAGGACAGCCTTCCTCCGTTCAGTGATTAAATTTGCGTTAGCATTTCCAATGAAACAAATTGAGCGTTGAGCCCATCCCCTCAAAGTTTCAATGTCAATGGAAGTACTATTGGATCGAGCTTGTTAGTCATATCAAGAATTCTTGAAAGTGGGCCCAGAACATCAAGAAGTTTATCTTGGCATTATTTCAGGCATCTTTCAATACCTTTTCTTGGGTCTCTGCCTGACTTAAAAAGGAAGGTGATTAGTTCTGGGTCAAGATTGGGTGTATTGCAAATCTTGTCCTCCGAAGAGGGGCGAGGGCATTCATTACGCAATAAATTGCGTGCATCTCTGTCTAGTGGTTTTCTTACCCATTTTGATAAATATTTACCCACATGAGGCATAGGCCACCACTCTTTGCTGCGAGGGTGTCTAATGGCAGTGGGGTTGAACATGTCCTGACCAAAAGAGTCTTTAAAAGTGAGTGAGGAAGTTGAGGGTAGATCCAAGTCTTCATCAAGATCCTCAGGGGTATCTTGTGGATCAAAAATAAATTCATCCTCCTCTAGGTCGGACTCATTCATAAAATCATTGGTGTTATATAAAATACCATTATCTATAATGCCGCTAAGGGCACCTCTTCTCCCAGTCCCAGGAAACTGGGATCTCTCTATTGTGCTGCTATGAGCACCAACATCTATTGTAGCGCGGGGGCTACCAAATCCAAAAGCATGGGTGGATGCCTCATTCATGTGTTTTTTCTTCATAAGTACTTTACCCCTAATCTTGGGTGCACTGCCAGAGGGTGAATCCCCATCTGAAAGAGAGAAGTACTTCTCTTGCGGAGGTGAAATTCTTTTCCTTTTTAATAGGGCATCATTAACTGCTTCTTTAATTGATATTTTAACCTCCTCATCTATCAATTTCTTTAAATTGTCCCCTAGGGGTTCTTTATTTGTCTGGTTAGCGTCAATATTCATTTTTTCCTAAATTTATTAAGGCAGAAGTCTTTTGAAAAGGATGCAAGCCTGTGATAATCAGATTACTCACAGTTGCTGCCAGTGCTGAAAGAAATTGTTGGCAATCTAAACGGAGGGCTTAGAAATCCTTGGTAAATTGTTATGAGAGAAAGCCACCGGGTGGCGATCTTGTCTCATTCAATAACTTGTACTCCTTTCAAGGACACCGGTTTCCGATCGATCCGTAGCAGGCGACTGAGTCAGTTAAGCTCACGCGCTCGTGAAAGCAGCGTAGCCATAGAAACTGACAAATAGGATGAGACGCGCTTCCTGTTGAAGCGCGTCTCGATCCTCTCCGTGTTGCTAAGACACGGAGTCAACAAGGGGTAGCCGACGTTGGAAACGAGACGCGACTTCCTGTTGAAGCGCGTCTCGTTTCCAAGCATTTGTAAGGAAACACTGCTCCGTTTAGGAGGGTTAAGATCGACTTATTTCCAAATGTTCTACGCTAGGTTCTCTGAGCCCTCAAAATAATATCAGCACTCGTATTGATATGTAGATGAACAAAAGACTACAAGGCAATAACATCGTAATGTTTGTAAAGGGTTTAGGATTACTCCGCTTGCCATAAATTGGACAAAGGGGTGAATGTGAAACCTGAAATAAAGGTTTAATTAAAACATGAACAGATTCTAAAATGAAAAAATGTCATTTGAATACAAGATAGCAATAAAACAGTAGTTATAAGGTATCATTACAACAGCAAGTATACAATGAGATCACAATATTGATAAAAGGTTACAGAGAGGGTACAAGAAACATCTTTTGGCAAATATGGCACAATTATCATAAATAAACAGGAGAGATATAAAGGAGTACTTAGCTGTGTCAGAGCAGCGAACAAAAGAGAAGACAGATTCTGACATTGTTTTAGTTCTCCTCCAGATGTCAAAATGAACACATTCAGATGAATAGAATCTATTAGGAATTTCCAGAGCTTTAATGTCTGATATTCTTCTAAAGGAGATGAGGCACTAAAGGGTCGCCAATTTCATGGAGGTTCTTTTAAGAGAAAGTAGGTCGTTGGAAGGCCAGGAAATAAATAAATTAAAGATGAGGTTAACATCCCATAGGGATTCATAACGGGCTTTAGGAGGTCTCCTCAATCTAATACCTTTCATAACTCTCTTGATTAAAGGGTTGCTTCCAATAGCAAGGTTATTTATCAAGGAGTGTCCTGAAGAAATTGCTGATCTGTAGCAATTGATCGTTCTATATGAGAGCCCTGAATCAAAAAGATAAGCAAGGTAGTTGGTTATCTGCTGTAAAGAGGCTTTTACGGGATCCAGATCCCTTTCCAAGCACCAGCAAGGCCACTTTCTCAATACACCTGAATACCTCTTCCTTGTTCCAGGTGCCCATGAGTCTTCCAAAAGGCTCTTAGCTTCTCCTGAAATTTCAGAATATCTTCCTGAATTCCTGATATCTTCCAGACAAGAAGGTTTAATTTTCCTTCTAGAACCAAAGGATGTTCTTCTCCGTCTGGGCCCTGGAGGAGGCCGAGTGATGATGGGATTAAACGTGGGAAATCCACTGTTAACTCCATAACCCCTGGAAACCAAACTTGTGATTTCCAAAACGGTGTTTCAAGGATGATTGAGGAGCGCTCGAGTCTTACTTTCCATAATAATCTCTGGATCATTGAGAAAGGGGGAAAAACGTAAGCATTTATTCCGGTCCAGGATTGGAGAAAGGCATCTACCCCTGATGCATTTGGGTCCGGTCTCCAACTGAAATAAGTCTGAAGTTGATGGGTTAATCTGCTGGCGAAAAGATCTATCTGGAAGGGACCCCACAATTCTTGAATCAAAGAGAAAATCTCTGGATTCAGTTTCCAATCGCTGGAGTCGTGGAGATAACGAGAATTCCAGTCTGCTCTCAGGTTCTGAGTTCCCGGACTGAATTCTGCTCTGAGAATAATTTTGTGATCCCAGCAAAAATACCAGATCTTTTGGGCAATATCTGAAAGATTCTTGGACCTCGATCCTCCTAGGCGATTTATATAAGAGACTGCAGAAAAAATGTCTAGATGGATTAATGTGTTGGAATTCTTTAGAAGTTCTTTGAAGCTCATAAGAGCATTCAGAGCTGCTAAAATTTCCAGAGTGTTTATGTGAAGGGATTGTTCTAGTAAGGACCACCTCCCTCCGGTCTCCAAATTGTTTAGGCGAGCACCCCATCCCCGAGTGCTCGCGTCCGATTCTAGAGTGAAGTCTGGAACGTTCACAAAAATCGCTTTTCCGTTCCATGCTTGAAGATTTTTTACCCACCAAAGAAGATCTTCTCGAGCATCCTCCGAGAGGGGAACGGAGTCTTCGTACCAAAGACCTTTCCTTAAGGCTAGAGCTTTTAGTCTTTGTAAACCCCTGTAGTGGAGAGGACCGGTTGAAATAGCTTGGATGGAGGAGGAAAGGAGACCTAGAACCCTGGCTAGGTCTTTGAGATGAATTAAGTCCTTCAAAAGGATAACGGAAATATATTTCTTTATTTTCGTCAATTATGTAGAGCGACAAAGCCTGCCATATTCAAAGCCTTACATTTATCACTCGAGTCCTGGCGTACTTGTAGCCTTGCATATAGTAATATAGAATTACATAGAGTAATAGACCCCGTCATAGTCAGAGTCTTAGGAGCCTTACATTTATCACTTGATCCTTGGCATACTCGTAGTCTTGTGTATAGCAACAGAGCCTTAAATAGAGTGACACAGCCCGCGGTATTCAGAGCCTTACATTTATCACTCAAGTCCTGGCATACTCGTAGCCTTGCATAAAGCAACAAGCTTTACATAGAGTGACAGACCCCGCCATATTCACAGAATGGCCAAAATAGAATGAAAAACATATATAATTCTACAAGAATATTGTGTCAAAAATATTGTTAGACCAAAAATATGGTGGGACAGAATATAGAAGGTAAGAATATTGTTTTCTTAGGAATGGAAAAAGAAAAAACATAATTAAAATCCTTCCTTCCAGTACAAATCACAGTCATTTTTTTAAATATATTCAGTTCATCTAAACAATCCAAATTAAAACCAGGGTTAAAAATAGAAATGCCTTTCAGAAAGCAACTACAGTGGAATCCTATTTAGTATCTCTACAGGACACTGAGGGGTGAACATCATGAGTGCTGTAGTGTCTGTGACACTACAGCAGTACTCCTTCTGCAGCTGGAAGGGCACCCCTCAGGTGTGGCCTCACACACTCATCTCTTTTCCACTCTATTAAAGAGATTGGAAAGGCTGCAGCTCAGCTGGGTATTTTCACCTTCTGAGCTGGGGATTGTGTTTTAGCACCAGGCTCTTATATTCAGTGAGTTAAAGAGTGGTTTTAACAGGTAAATTATTTCTTATATGAATTCCGGACAGGTGTATCAAAAACGCAGCGATGAATCAAGATGGTATTGACAGAATCTGAAACTGTGGGCAGGATCTTTTGGCTTCCATGGGCTAGTTCTATCCTTAGATGGAACGCAATGGAAGCAGCATTGCAATGCTCCTGAGGAACAAGTTGGTTATAAGAGTGAATGGCTGTCCACACATGGAAGTGAAAATGTTGTCCTCAATAAAAAGCATTTTTAGCCTCTCTGTTACAGATCTTTTTTAATACAGTGTGGGTTGAGGCTCCTGGTGGTAGATGGTTTAGGCCAAGCACTTGCAGTGGCATAAAAACAAATTCGACCCATGGGTTTTTCTTAGTGCCAGTGCTGTTGGCAATTTAAAAAATTGAGTGATGATTGTAATCCAATCTGGATTTTGCTTTTTAGGAGAATATGCTCTGCGTATTGCAGGATTGGAAGATGCTTTTAACCTAACTTTAGACAACATCACTATTTCCAGGGCTTGGGTTAGGTCTGCTGTAAAAATATTGAACAGTGTTGAAGCCAGGACACAATCCTTTTTGTTCCCATTTGATGTGAAATTTGTCCAGGGTATCGTGTCCCTATTCCTAATTTTCATTCAAACCCATGTCTCTGTGTACAAAGCTGTACTGCCTCTAAAATATGCAGAAGAGTTGTCAATTTATCTAATTTTTGACCACAGGATTTTCCTTGACACTTGTTGAATTTTGACTTTAAGTCTACAAAGCTGGTATACAGGGCTTTTGTTTGCAGCCTTTCTAAGGTGCACTCTGCTAGAGTGATAATATTTTGATCAGCACCCATTCCACGTCGGAAGCCAGTTTGAGTCAAAGGGATTATCTTTGATCTTCAGTCCATTCTTCAAGGTTTTCTGGTGCACAGATTGCACGGTACTTGGCCTCTGTATCCCGCAAGGCTATAAGCCTGTAATTTTAGGCCTTCAAGACTTCTCCCTTTTTATAATTTGGCTGCAGAATTGGTCCATGCCAGAATCAGCTATTGTTTGAAGATAGAAACACTCACTAAAAAGCTTAGCAAACTCAGCTTCCCAGGAAACAGGATTAAATTAAATAAGTGGAGTTGGAAGACTGGTGGGGCCCAGGGCACATTTTTTCCTCCCTTTATTATTATATCAATGATCTTCTTGCAGGATTTCCATAACAGTTGATTTGGGAGTTGCTGGTTTTGATGATGGTTTGGTATTTAGTGACCCTCAATGATGGGGAATTCATTTCACACCCGTTGTCATATAAGGATGGGAGGAATAGAGCACATTTGTTTTCAGAGACAGATTTGGTGTCTAAGGAGGGTGATTGGATGACAGTGATTGATAAGGGCCCAAAATAGTTTTGTTTTGTTTACCTTTGTAACACGCGCCTAGGAGGAGATTCTATATTTCTCCTGTGCCAAATTTATTTTTCTGACCAGACTACTTGTTTGTGCTCTTTTTAGGTTTCGCCTAGGCAGTGCATGCGCTGTCTCTGGGAGAGATGCTGTATACAGTATAGTGGGGGAAGCTGTACCCACTTTCCACCTATCTTTGTGATTGGCTGAAATCCTAAATGCTGCAATCTGATTGTTTTTAAGCAACTTAATCCCGCCTCCTGAAGGCCATGTCGTCATTTTTCTCCTTCCATAGCTATCAGCCCCTTTACTTTCCAAAAATGTTTGTTCCCCTGCCTCCCCCCGTTACCTCCTGCAGTCTGTGGCTTCTCTGCCCACCACCACCCCCCCTCCCACTCCCATTCGTACCTTCTTCGAGGCATGTACTTTTATTTACAATGTAATAGGTCTCCGGTAAACAAGAGTCCTATTGCATTTATAAATGCTTTTTTTGTGCTGGGATTGGCTGAGGGAGTTCGCACTCTATTTTGCCTGACCTGTCCACAACACATGCGCATACAATGTTTTTCATGCTGAAGGAGTTACGTTCATGTTTGCAACACGGGCCAATTCACGGCCGAAGGCAGAGACAGCACAAGCAGGGAAACGAAACAGGACAAAGAGAAACGCGCTGGCTTGAGTATGCTGTCCTTGTGTTTTTTTTATTCATTTCTGCCAGGGGCAAAACACAGGCCCCCGCATCCCCCGCATCCCCCGCAGTGCGGGGGGGCCCGAGCTGTAGGGGGCCCCCTCAGCACTGTACTCGCGCTGGAGAGCTCCTTATTAAATCCGGAGCGGGGCCCCTCTGTGTACCTTGCAGGGGGGCCCCTTCAACTTTTGCTACGCCACTGGTTGTGAGCCTGCTGCCACCATGTAGCAGAGAGAGCTGTTCGCTGCTTTCGGCCTGCTGTGTACTCTGTGCAGTGTGCGCAGCGTGCCACGGTATGATCATGATCCCGCAAACGAGGGGTTGACTGACTCAGACCCAACCTGGGCCGAGGTGCTGCTTGCAGCTGTGAGAGTGGGTGCCAGCCCAGGGGGGCGACTGCCTGTTGCTGGGGCACTGGCTCCGCCATTCATCTGCCTCGTCTCGAAGTAAGTGCAGTATCAGGTCAGTCTTTACTACAGTAAATTACTTTGCTGAAATTTGCAAAAACTTTCTTTTGTTGGAAGTGGCACAGCATACAGTGGCATTTGAGAGTGGTGCAGGTCTGAGTCCACGTTTTGTTTAACAGTACTATCAGGTTACAAGGGTACCAGGTGCTTCCATTTCTGGTGGTTTGCAGAAGTTTTAAGATCTTCTTAAAGTTTCTCGTTTCTCAAATGGGTGTAATCTCTGGTATTTATATGTTTTCCTGGTCTTCATTGCCTAATTATGTTCGAAAGAAAGTGTCACTCATAGTTGTTGGAATTTCACTCATAATTACACTGAATTTATGAAAATGTCACACACAGCAATCTCAAACCTTGGCAGCTATGAAGGTTGCCCCTTTACAAGAAAAAAATACTGGCCTGTTGTTGTTTAAAGAGCCCGAAAGGACCAAGTATGATACTAAATAGGATTTTAAACCCTTGACCACGGCGCAAATTCCGCCGCGGTGCTGGGGAATTAATGATTGGGCGTGTTTCGGACGGCCCCCGGCGGTCCTCCGCAAACGCCCACTGTGACATCGGACGCACCGAAAGGGTTAAACAAAATCACATATATATTTGTAACTTCAATTTTCTGCCTTTGTTTCCCTTAATCATTAATCAGGAATCCTCAACGTAGCCCAAGAACACATTTAAAAGTGCTTTTCCTTTCTATATGTTGTTTGAAGTATGAACAGATGATGGATAAAAATACCGGCTTTTGGTGATTTTGCTCATTTCGTACTGGTCGGGACATCAAAATACCAGCGCTGCTGGTAGAAAACCAACCAGGTGGCCAGTGGCGTAACGAAAGTTGAGGGGGCCCCCCTGCAAAGTACACGGAGGGGGCCCCCTCCCCGGGCCACCACCTACCACTTTTGCAGAGGAGGTCCCCTGGAGCTTGAGGGCCCACCCTGCACCGAGGGGGCTGCGGGGGCTTATCTTACGCCACTGTGAAGATGCCAGACATGCCTCTTATTTCAGTTATGGACCGATCTCATTAGAAAAACAACAGACCTACAACTTCGGGCCATAAGACATTTTGCACTGACATAGCAACAATAATTAGCCCATAGTAAGCAGACCCTCCAGGATTTCGCGATTTCGCGGCTTGCCGCGAAATCGGCACTTTTGTAAAACGGCAGAAGAACAGGGATTACACAAGACCACCGTTTCTTTCGGTATGGGGCAACACTCCAAAACCTTCCCACCTAAAAAATATGAATAAGCCAATAAATTGAACAGCAGGAAGTAGTAATTGAACAATAATTAATGTGGAAAGTGGTCATCTCCACACACACACTCCTGTCACACTCTGATCCTCTTTCTCTGCAGATGAGGCAGTGTCTAAATATCGTTCTCATAACTACCTAGCCTTCACGTCTAGCATGATATGGGGCACATTGACTTTACTCTCAAAATGTGACCTACTATTTTTATTTTCCAGTTTTTTCATGGACTGTTGTAGTTGCTGTGTCTTCAGTACTATTGTGTTCCTTAAAATCTTGCGCAAAACCACAGGTGAATGAGACTCGGCTAATGTTCTTTCTGTTGAATAAAATATCACCGGACCCTGCCCATTCTGAATCTAGGAACCACAGGTTTAGGGTTTCAAACAGTTCGGGATGTAACTGGGGAGGCACTCGACAGAGATTCCTGGCAGTTAAGAGAGGCCTGGACATAGAATGGTAGGGCACAGTATTAAATTATGCGAGTGAGAAGCCCGAAAGCAGGGGACATATCAGTCAGTTCCTGTTGATAGATTTTTGCTGTGGAAGACAAAGCGAATGGAAACAATGGCAGGGTTACAATAGTAAGCTACAAGGGAAAACAACATCAAAACGTGAGAAAGATTAAAGGGTGAAGGAAACAAAGGCAATGAGAAAGAGCAAGAGTTGAAAACGGGGAAAAAATCGTTTTAGTTTTTACATAATGAACATATTACAAAGTGTTATTGACAAAAACATAGCTTGCACAGTAAATTAGCTAGTTTGCCACCATCAATCCTGTCAGGTTTCCCAGGTCCATGTGTGATGCACCAGTTCCAGGTTTTTTTACAATTGAATTCTGGGACTTATAGTCAGTGCCACTGGAATTATGCGACTGTGCGGCCGCTGCGAATTTCGCATAGTTATGAATTTGCCACAAAATCCACCATCTGCATAATCTGCAGATTGAAAAACACCGGTCCCGCAATGTGTCAAAAGGTGTGATAACTGCTATACTAAAGCAAATGGAGAATTGCATTTCCAAAGGATAACAGCCTTCACCTGTGGGCTGCTTCCTCTGTTCCATATTCAAGGTTCCCTATTCAAAGTGGAATACTCTGCTAAAAGAGTTTCCAATGATTTAAGGCTGAAAATGAATCATTATGAGTAAAATAAAGTGCCGCAAAAATGCCGCTAAATTTCCATATTTGTGCCGCTAAATTTCCATATTTGTGCCGCTAAATTTGCGAATCCATGCCGCTATATCCTGGGGGGTCTGAGTAAGAGTATTATATTTTGGCCACAGCCCAAAAATAGAAAAACGTTCTCATATGCCCCGGCAGTGAGGTCTGTGGGACTGCCAGGTTTCTGTGCCCGGGGAGGTCTTTGGGACTGGCAGGTTTCTGTGCCCAGAGAGGTCTGTGAGACTGGCATGTTTCTGTGCCCGGGGTGGTTTGTGGGACTGGCAGGAATCTGTGCCCAGAGAGGTCTGTGGGACTGGCAGGTTTCTCTGCCTGGGGAGGTCTGTGGGTCTAGCAGGTTTGTCTGCCTGGGTAGGTCTGTGGGACTGACAGGTTTCTGTGCTTGGGGAGGTCTGTGGGGCTGGCAGGTTTCTGTGCTTGGGGAGGTCTGTGGGACTGGCAGGATTCTGTGCCTGGGGAGGTCTGTGTGGCTGGCAGGTTTCTCTGCCTGTGGAGGTCTGTGGGACTGGCAGGTTTCTCTGCCTGGGGAGGTCTGTGGGGCTGGCAGGATGTGCCTGGGGAGGTCTGTGGGGCTGGCAGGTTTCTCTGCCTGGAGAGGTCTGTGGGGCTGGCAGGTTTCTGTGCTAGGTGAGGTCTGTGGGGCTGCAGGTTTCTGTGCCTGGGGAGGTCTGTGGGGCTGGCAGGTTTCTATGCTTGGTGAGGTCTGTGAGGCTGTCAGATTCTGTGCATGTGGAGGTCTGTGGGACTGCCAGGTTTCTGTGCTGGGGGAGGTCTGTGGGGCTGGCATATTCTGTGCCTGTGGAGGTCTGTGGGACTGGCAGGTGTCTGTGCTTGGGGATGTCTCTGGGGCTGGCAGGTTTTCCTGCTTGGTGTGGTCTGTGGGGCTGGTAGGTTTCTGTGCCCGGGGAGGTCTGTGGGACTGGCAGGTTTCTGTGCCCTGGGAGGTCTGTGGGCTAACAGGTTTCTGTGCTTGGGGAGGTCAGTGGGACTGGCAGGTTTCTGTGCCCGGGGAGGTCTGTGGGGCTGGCAGGTTTCTGTGCTTGGGGAGGTCTGTGGGACTGGCAGGTTTCTCTGCCTGGGGAGGTCTGTGGGACTGGCAGGTTTCTCTGCCTGGGGAGGTCTGTGGGGCTGGCAGGATTCTGTGCTTGGGGAGGTCTGTGGGGCTGGCAGGTTTCTCTGCCTGGAGAGGTCTGTGGGGCTGGCAGGTTTCTGTGCTAGGTGAGGTCTGTGGGGCTGCAGGTTTCTGTGCCTTGGGAGGTCTGTGGGGCTGGCAGGTTTCTATGCTTGGTGAGGTCTGTGGGGCTGGCATATTCTGTGCCTGTGGAGGTCTGTGGGACTGGCAGGTGTCTGTGCTTGGGGATGTCTGTGGGGCTGGCAGGTTTTTCTGCTTGGTGTGGTCTGTGGGGCTGGTAGGTGTCTGTGCCCGGGGAGGTCTGTGGGACTGGCAGGTTTCTGTGCCCTGGGAGGTCTGTGGGGCTAACAGGTTTCTGTGCTTGGGGAGGTCAGTGGGACTGGCAGGTTTCTGTGCCCTGGGAGGTCTGTGGGGCTAACAGGTTTCTCTGCCTGGAGAGGTCAGTGGGACTGGCAGGATTCTGTGCTTGGGCAGGTCAGTGGGACTGGCTGGTTTCTGTGCCTGGGGAGGTCTGTGGGGCTGACAGGTTTCTCTGCCTGGAGTGGTCTGTGGAGATGGCAGATTCTGTGCCTGTGGAGGTCTGTGGGACTGGCAGATTTCTGTGCTCGGGGAGGTCTCTGAGGCTGGCAGGTTTCTGTGCCGGGGAGGTCTGTGGGACTGGCAGGTTTCTGTACCCTGGGAGGTCTGTGGGGCTAACAGGTTACTGTGCCTGGGGAGGTCTGTGGGACTGGCTGGTTTTTGTGCCTGGGGAGGTCTATGGCACTGGCAGGTTTCTCTGCCTGGGGAGGTCTGTGGGACTCGCAGGTTTCTCTGCCTGGGGAGGTCTGTGGGGCTGGCAGGATTCTGTGCTTGGGGAGGTCTGTGGGGCTGGCAGGTTTCTCTGCCTGAAGAGGTCTGTGGGGCTGGCAGGTTTCTGTGCTAGGTGAGGTCTGTGGGGCTGCAGGTTTCTGTGCCTGGGGAGGTCTGTGGGGACTGCCAGGTTTCTCTGCCTGGGGAGGTCTTTGGGACTGGCAGGTTTCTGTGCCCAGAGAGGTCTGTGAGACTGGCATGTTTCTGTGCCCGGGAAGGTTTGTGGGACTGGCAGGTATATGTGCCCAGAGAAGTCTGTGGGACTGGCAGGTTTCTATGCCCGGAGAGGTCTGTGGGACTGGCAGGTTTCTCTGCCTGGGGAGGTCTGTGGGTCTAGCAGGTTTCTCTGCCTGGGGAGGTCTGTGGGGCTGGCAGGTTTCTCTGCCTGGGGAGGTTTGTGGGACTGGCAGGTTTCTGTGCCCGGGGAGGTCTGTGGGGCTGGCAGGTTTCTGTGCCCGGGGAGGTCAATAGAACTGGCAGGTTTCTCTGCCTGGGGAGGTTTGTGGGACTGGCAGGTTTCTGTGCCCGGGGAGGTCTGTGGGACTGGCAGGTTTCTGTGCTCTGGGAGGTATCTGGGGCTGGCAGGTTTCTGTGCCCAGGGATGTCTGTGGGACTGGCAGGTTTCTGTACCCTGAGAGGTCTATGGGGCTAACAGGTTTCTGTGCCTGGGGAGGTCTGTGGGACTGGCTGGTTTTTGTGCATGGTGAGGTCTATGCACTGGCAGGTTTCTCTGCCTGGGGAGGTCTGTGGGGCTGGCAGGTTTCTCTGCCTGGGGAGGTCTGTGGGGCAGGCAGGATTCTGTGCTTGGGGAGGTCTGTGGGGCTGGCAGGTTTCTGTGCTAGGTGAGGTCTGTGGGGCTGCAGGTTTCTGTGCCTGGGGAGGTCTGTGGGGCTGGCAGGTTTCTATGCTTGGTGAGTTCTGTGGGGCTGGCAGATTCTGAGCCTGTGGAGGTCTGTGGGACTGACAGGTTTCTGTGCTGGGGGAGGTCTGTGGGGCTGGCAGATTCTGTGCCTGTGGAGGTCTGTGGGACTAGCTGGTGTCTGTGCTTGGGGATGTCTGTGGGGCTGGCAGGTTTTTCTGCTTGGTGAGGTCTGTGGGGCTGGTAGGTTTCTGTACCTGGGGAGGTCTGTGGGACTGGCAGGTTTCTGTGCCCTGGGAAGTTTGTGGGGCTAACAGGTTTCTGTGCCTGGGGAGGTCAGTGGGACTGGCAGGTTTCTGTGCCCTGGGAGGTCTGTGGGGCTAACAGGTTTCTCTGCCTAGAGAGGTCAGTGGGACTGCCAGGATTCTGTGCTTGGGGAGGTCAGTGGGACGGGCTAGTTTCTGTGCCCGGGGAGGTCTGTTGGACTGGCAGGTTTCTGTGCCCAGAGAGGTCTGTGGGACTGGCAGGTTTCTCTGCCTGGGGAGGTCTGTGGGACTGGCAGGATTCTCTGCCTGGAGAGGTCTGTGGGACTGGCAGGTTTCTCTATCTGGGGAGGTCTGTGGGGATGGCAGGTTTCTGTGCCTGTTTAGGTCTGTGGGACTGGCTGGTTTCTGTGCTTGGGGAGGTCTGTGGGGCTGGCTGGTTTCTATGCCCGGGGAGGTCTGTCAGACTGGCAGGTTTCTGTGCCTGGGGAGGTCTGTGGGGCTAGCAAGTTTCTGTGCCTGGGGAGATCTGTGGGACTGGCTGGATTCTGTGTCCGGGGAGGTCTGTGGTGCTGGCAGGATTCTCTGCCTGGAGTGGTCTGTGGGGATGGCAGATTCTGTGCCTGGAGAGGTCAGTGGGGCTGGCAGGTTTCTCTGCCCGGGGAGGTTTGTGGGTCTGACAGGATTCTATGCCTGCATAGGTACGTGGGACTGGCAGGATTCTCTGCCTGGGGGGGTCTGTGGGACTGGCATGTTTCTCTGCTTGAGTTCTTTGGGACTGGCAGGTTTCTGTGCTTGGGGAGGTCTGTGAAGCTGGCAGGTTTCTGTGTTTGGGGAGGTCTGTGGGGCTGGCAGGTTTCTCTGCCTGGAGTGGTCTGTGGGGATGACAGATTCTGTGCCTGGAGAGGTCAGTGGGGCTGGCAGGTTTCTGTGCCCGGAGAGGTCTGTGGGACTGGCAGGTCTCTGTGCCTGGGGAGGTCTGTGGGGCTGGCTAGTTGCTCTGCTTGGGGAGGTCTGTGAATCTGGCAGGTTTCTGTGCCCGGAGAGGTCTGTGGGGCTGGCAGGTTTCTGTGCCCGGAGAGGTGTGCGGGGCTGGCAGGTTTCTGTGGCCGGAGAGGTCTGTGGGGCTGGCAGGTTTCTCTGCCTGGAGAGGTCTGTGGGGATGGCAGGTGTTTGGGGCAGGATGCTGGGTAATCTTGTCACACCCACAGAGTCAGGGATTTGGAGCCATTTATGGACCAGAAACATTGATCCTTTTACTGCTACTGAGTGGAGTACGACGGCTTCAGGGCGGGAAAGTGCATGGAGCGCCGCACAGTTCAAAGGTTGCAAGTGAGGTAGGTTGTGCTGGTGTTAAAAAAAAAGTCCAGAAAGAGAAGAGAGTTACACACGCTGGTGCCTGTTTCCACGAAAGTCACGTGCAACCTCTGGTAGAACATGCTTCGTAACATAGGCTGTAAATGTTATTTTTTTCCTTTCATATCAATGGGGTAGGATTGGTGGCTGTTTGCGACAGCAGTAAACAGAGGGGAAGTACATGGTATGCAGTGCCATGAGAATTATGCTGCAGGTACTCAATTATGCAGCAGGAAAAGGCAAATTATGCGGTCTAATGCCGCACATTTTGTGATACTTATACTTAATTTTTTGTAATTTTTGCACCTTTTAAGACTGTTCTGGCAAATGTTTCACCTCAGTCTCAGTTTAACAACCAAACAACAAAGAGTAACTGAAAGATGGCCTGTCAATTTTAGCGAAGGGCATTCGACTGTGCAGCAATGCATGTTGCTGTATTCTAGTAACTTTTAACTGTTTCAGCTAGAAACCATTTTATCTGCAAGCTGCAATTTATGTAGCACCACTGCCACCACAGCCCCAATCCTCCCCCTCTCTGCCCCACTCACACCCTGATGTCCAGTTCAGCTGGACCTGCCCCTTCAGAACCGACATCACTTGACAACTAGAAATCAGCGACAAGAAATCGGGTCAGTTTTGGGGGGAAGTGGGTATCACTTTGCCTTGACAAAGTCGGGCGAAACCGGGAAACTTCTCCCAAAGTCACAGACTAAGGTGTAAATTCATAGGTGAAGGGTATATTTTCTTGCGCCCACAAACTTCAATGACGATTTTTGTGTTTTCTGTAAAATCCGCAAATCAATCTAAATCGCAGGTGAAACTGATGACACGCACTTTTAATCTTTAATGTGTAACATAACCCCCCCCCCCCATATTTTCCAAACAACCTTCATGTACCAAAGGCGCCTTTCTTTTACTAAATGCCTTCACACTAAACTGGAGACCTTACGCACACAAGTGGTTGTCGCAATTAATTTTGGGTGCTGTGCACTTGTCTGCGGGGGGGTGGCATAGACTGGGCGAACAGTCAGACTCACCTGCGCGAGCCGCAGAAGACAGGGCAAACAAGGCTAGCCAGAGAAATAATTAAATTATGGCAGGTAGTCGCCGCCACACGTTACCTCTCAATTGTCTCCACTCTGGCCTCTGGGATGTCTCCTCGCTTCACCAGTCAGCAATGTGCATGACAATTGGTCACCAGCCCCACCCTAAGGGTGAAGAGTAAGACTGCCAGACGCGGCGACGGAGACATCTGCACGCTGCGCAGTGTGCACCATTACCAGTTTTTAAATGTTACCATTTAACTTATAAAGAAAAGTCTAGAGCAAGCGTAAGTTACATAACCTACCTATATTAATTAATTAATTACCTATCCCAGACAGTCACGGATTTGTGGTGCTTGCTGGCACCGCTGAGGGGGCTTCTGGAGCGCTGGGGCCCCCCCGCAACACAGGAGCTGTGGGGGCCTGTGTTACGCCCCTGGGGCCTGTGTTACGCCCCTGCTTATAAATCCACACTGCACAATTCAACTATAAATAATTTAACCCTACAACATTCCATACCACATAATTACAATCCAAAAAATACACATATTTCCACTTCACACCACATAATTCCACATCAGAGAATCACATTCCACACAACTTAATACCACTCCCAACCACATAATTACACTCCACACAACATATTTACACTCAACTCTAAAACACATAATTACCCTCCACATAATACAACTCTGCAACATGTTGCATAATTCCACTGCGCATAATCATACACCACACCATGCCACATAATTCCACACGTCACACAATTCCACAATTCATCCCCACACAATTTATCACATAGCATAATAACACTCCACATAATACCACTCAGCTCCACATAATTAACCTTCACATAATTATGCTCTACTCCATACTGCATACATACACTCCACATAAATCCAGTCTATGCCACGTAGCAACACTCCACATAGCTACACTTCACACCATGCCTCATAATACCACTCAACATAATTTCACTCAACACCGCAACTTCCACGTCACACAATTCAACTCTACACATTTCCATTCCACACCACATAATTCACAACAAACTACATAATTCAGACTAACACCACAAATGCACAACACACCACATACATCCAATCTACACCACAAATTCCACATCATGCTATAATATTTAACAGCACACCACATAAGGAAACTCCACTACATACCACTCCACAACACAAAATACCATTCCAGAAAATCCCACTCCAAGACACACAATCCCACTCCACTCAATACCACATAATTGCACTGCACACCATGCCACATTGTTTCACTACACAGATCCAATCCACGCAACACAATTCCACAACCAACAATTCCAATCCAAACCATATATGTCCAATTGACACCATACACATTCCCTCCACTCCAAACAGAAAACGCACAGGGAAAATACATCGTCCATTACAACATCAATAGCTCTAACTCTCACCTTCTGATGTGTCCCAGCAGATCCTGTTTCTGGAGCTGCAAACTTGCTGGCTGAAGTCAGCTCTGTGCTGCCTCAGAGGAGCAGAGCCCTGTGGTGAATGCTGTCTCTGGGGCCCCCACCCCCATCCATTCCCCTGTCAGCTCTCCTCTGTGCTGCCTCCTGCCTGCTCTCTCTGCCCCCCCCCCCCCCCCATCCTTGTTCCGGGACTGGCTGGTGGCTCTGACTGAAGAGAGACAATGTAACTTGTTACATTGTTTCTCTTCAGTCCTGGGTCAGCGCAGGAGCTCCGTGCAAGCTGCTTTAGTTAGAGAGAGAGGCTTGATTTAGAGCAAGCCTCTCTCTCACAGCTCTCTACCGAAGAGCTGAGGGGGCCCCCTTCATTTACTGAAGAGTGGGCCCCCCCCCACACCGCGGGGGCTGCGGGGGTGTTTGTTACGCCCCTGCAGGTGGCTACCCTATCCTCAGCAGTCCCCTTCCCAGAATATTTTTCACTACCTTCCAGCCCTCTGCTACTGACAACTGCAGTCACGCTGTCTGTGTCTGGTTAGTGCCCTTCCATTTTTTGTGCGTTGCAGCAGTTTTAAGATCTGCTTATCGGTTTTGGTTTCTCGAATGCGTGTAATTTCTAACATTTATATGCTCTGCAATTTTGAAAATGTCACACTTACCAATCTGAAACCTTGGCGGCTATGAATAGGGTTTGCGCTTGCTGATGTGTGCATCATCAAACACTTGTGTATGACTGCCAAGCAGCCATGTACATGTGTAACGGATCACTTAGGGTTGATGGGAGATGTAGTCCCCTTTTTAAAATTGAGCTGGCATCTGTTTGCTAGGAGGAGGATGAATTTGAAAGGGGGCAATAAAAAAATTTCTAGTACAAACTTAGTAGAGCTCTTTTAATTCTTCTACATTTGAATTTAGGAATCTATTTATTGTCATATTCTCCAAAAAATGGGAATCATCTTTAATATTCTTATAGACACAACTTTTTCTTACGATGCACAAAGTGTGCCTTTTATTCAAGCACTTTCCGTAATGGTGCATTGGGCCATATGGGGTTATTAGCAAATATTAATTTTCAGTGTATTATCTGCTACCTCTTTCTCTATCCGTGCCATAACAGACGGGAAGGAGCGGGACAGGATCCTCTCAATTAAAAATATGTTTTTCTAGAGTAGATGACTTCTCAGGTTGTGATTTTAATTGTGTGTATCCCATAGTCCTTGAGTGGGTAATATTACATTTTGTGTCATCACGGAGATGAACATTATGATCTCTGTCACCAAGGAGTGGGTTTTAGAACATTCAAACAGTATGCGTGCATGGCACAACCTTTATTTGGGGGCGCATACAGAAACTTGCTAGTTGTTTTGTTGTCAATTCAGTTGCCCCCATGGGATGTCACCATTAAGACTAATTATTTCTGTTCACAACTTATATATCCAACGCTGTCTGAAATACAGAAGTGGCACAGTCATGTCCCTTTGTGATATAGTGAGCATCTCAATGTCTTATCATTTTCCCATATATTTCTCTTCCAGGTAATGTTGTGTCAGTTCTGTCATGTATTTCTTGCACCTGATTGTACTTCGATGTTTGTTTATTCTCACCCATGTTTTTTTGACATCATGTCTTTGTACTTCAGGTTACAAGGACGCATCAGAAATGTACACTGCATTTATAGGTTTACAGTTGGTAAAGTTTTTGAGCCAGCAGGGGGTAGACAAGCTTAATTCCAATTCTGTTGTGTTTCGAGTGAGGCAACACATGTTACACCTCCCACAGGGGTAGTGTGCATTGACCGGAGGTAGATTCCATAGGATCACTTGGATTTTAGTTTCTTTTGCTTTTATTGGACATGTATTACTAAGATATTCTTCAAGCTCTTTGCCTTTTTTAAAGAAAACATTAGCAAGCCTATACCAGTGTTTGATCACCAGTTTAAAACAAAAAGATTTGAGCTTCGACTGTTAGTGGCACCACAAATTAATCTGTTTGTTTCCTTTCTTGTACTAGTTGTTAATAACTACTCCCTGTAATTATTCAAGCCCCTTTTCCTGGACTTCTAAATGATTTGTCTGTGGAAGTGATGGAGCAAGAACTCGTGATAAAGAGACTTGCTTGGATGCAATCTTATCATGTAACCACTAACCCCCTTTACTCAACTTGTATTGTGGAAATAACATTCATTTACACGACATTTATTACTAAGAAAAAAGCTTGCCTATGCGTCTTATTAACCCGAGTGTGATTCTAAAATGGCCGCTAAACGAAACTCTTTAGTGCGCGTGCGTCTACTGCATCTACGTAGTATGACGTATCTTTCGCTTCGAGGGAACTTTGTGCACCTGCGCAGTGGCTAATAAAATGGCCCCTTGAAACTCACATGCTTGCCACCTGCTTGCTGAAAAACGAAACCCAGCTATTCTAATAATGCTAACGCGGGAATAATAATAATAAGTAAATGGGATTAGAGTAGAGATAGGTGGTATACAGCGAAACCATTTATTTTAGATTTTAGCATTTGTCTTTTGACTCTTTCAATAGTGCTGAAATGGGCCTGAAAAAAAGAACCACATTCTATTCCCTCTCGTTCTACCGCACATGCGTAGTGCCACCAAGCTGGAAGACGCAATGTCAACTTGTACCTCGTCCAAGGTTTCCAGTGGATACTTTCATGGAACCGGAACGACAGTCCACTGAAATGGATGAGAACTACTGTTTTTTTCTATATGTGCCAATTACATTGTGAATACGGGTTAGAATAAAGACTGATGTATAAAACTTAAGGGGTGGGATTTGAAACAAAGAGCTGAAAGAAAATAATGGGAAATAAGCATGGTGTGATGAACACCTCCCCTTGCCTGACCTATCAGGGTTAGAGGTTTCATAAAGTTTGAAACATTAATGGGTGGTACCAGCATACAGAAAGGTATAATTGAGGTAGCATTAGTTAGTTAGCTAACTTGAAGCCGGGATGCTGTCCGAGAGCACAAAAGTTGCAGACAGAGATGCTGTAGCTTGAGGCTGGGATGCTGTTGGACTAACGAGTGATGCTGAAGAAGAATGAATTACTGAGCCAATTATCTTGAGCAAAATTAATTTAGAAGAAGATCACGGAAGAATCTCAAGGAGAAAGAGAGTGTCAGAGAGGGGTGCTACGCAAGCGTTGGTGATAGAGAGGTCGTCGGTCCTGTCCTGATTCCTGTCCTAATTCCTGTCCTGAAGCCTTTGTTCGCCAGACCTTTCCTGGGGGACCCTTACCGATTCCTAGGCCTGGGAGTTGGTTTTCATACCATTTTTGGTAATTATAACATTTTCTGTGAATGCGCTTATGTGCTTTTCTCTCTATCCTCTCTCTTTCATGCAGTGTCATTGCAAAGTATAAATTAATGTATTTGATTGATTATTTGAATCTTCCTTCTGGTGAGGGACGGAGTTTGTTCTGTACTGTGTAAGTGGTTCACATGAATTTAATCTGAGATACAATTTAAAAATACATCCCGACTCTGTGATCATTTCCAAGGTGTAAGTATATTGAAAACATATGTAATTTCACCATCAACTAGTTACAACTAATGGTCCATTGACCAGAGGAAAGAGCTTTTGATCAGTGAAAGATTAGTTAGGGACTAGAAATCTTATCTTGAGAATTACAAAAACATGACCCCAGCGGTTATTGCCAGTGTGTTGTGAATGAATTTACGGGCCCAGGTGAGTATGTGGTGTTAGATTACCTGTTGCTGGTAACTCACTGGATCAGTTTTCTGGTAGCAGAGCTATGGTTGTTATTTACTAGTTTGGTGATAAGTATTGATTATTTGTTTGTGTTACGTTGTTTTATGTTGTCCAGAATTCCTGGAAAAATTGAATAGCCAGTGGCAATCGAAACCACACTGCAGGGAGGTTACTCGTCTGTTGCAAGAACACTGAGAACTAGGTAGGGCTGGCAGTGTGGAACTAGTGACAATTTTGTGTGAAAGTGAGAGTGATTGATAGCAAAGAGTTCGCTGGTGAAACATTGTGTTATATCACCTAGTAAGGGTAACACCGAAGGAGTAGCAGGTTCTTCCGAGCTTGATCGAAGGATAAACGGAAGGTTTTATTCGCAGTGTATTAAAAGTAAATGGAAGGTCTTACTCAAAAGAAGAGTGAGCGGAAGGTTTTATTTCCAATGAAAAGAAGTTAACTATCCTTTGATTTAGTGGAACAGACAGAGTAGCGAATGTTTATATGTTGTCGTTAATGAATTTATTTTGAGAAGAAAATAGAGGAAAAGAAGTTTACGCATTACCTTGTGAAGGGAGGGTCAGTTCCCAGAGTTGCACTGACGTCACAGTGAGCCGCGGTGGGATTGGTGGAAACAGCGGGTGTGTGAGAAATGCAGATTGTAAAGGAGGGGTCAGTAGTAAGGAGCAGAACTGACATCAATCGAAAGGCCGCGCTAGCATTGGTCAAATTACGAGCGTGACCTGAGGCCTGATTGGAAGCCTGACTAAGAACAAAATTTTGATTGGCTAGTGGGAAAATTTGTGTGCTCGATTCTCATTTGCTTTTTTTTGTGTAAATCGTCCTGACAGGAAAGCTTGAGGTTTTGCAGATTATTTTTTATTCACCAAGTGTCTGGGAAATGTATGGAGAAAGGAGGAAAAAGTCATTTATTCAGAAAATTAAGAATTTCTTCAATTAAGATAAACCTGTTTTGACTAGGGAGGGAATTCCTATTCCGCCACCTAAAACGCCTGCTTCATTTATGATGATGGAAAGAGGTTATCACACGTGTATGGATGGAGAATTGGATGGAATACACAAAACATGATTTGAGGATGTGGATGTATGAATTAGAACCAAGACCTAGATTAACCCAGTATGAGGCATTAGAACGGGAGACTGAGTCAATTGAGAGAGAAAAGGGTCGAAGAGGAACATTTTCAGGATTTTATAGCAGGGGTATGAATGGGACGAGTAAGAACAAATAAAACAGTGGAGAAGAACAATGGTATCAAAAGGGTTGTATCTTGTATTAATGGATGATGAACAAACAGGGAGTAAGTATAAAGAAAAAGAAAAACATTTAAATGCGACTGGGTATGGAGAATCAGATGATGAGTTATTAGAGGACATTTTGAATAACCACCCTCCACTGTATCAAGAAGAACCAAGTAAATGTATCCCAAGTGCTCCAGTATTAGGACCTCAATTGTAGGCCTGGGCCAAAATTCCGTTCCGTTCGCGGAAATTGCGATATTTTGGCATTCTCGCGTTCCGCGGAAAGCGCGAAAATGTAAAAATTTCCGCATTCCGCAGCTTAGCGATAATTTTTTTCTTGCTCGCGCTGTAAAACAATACATTCTCGCGCGCGCGCGATCGCCTTACCTGAATCCCTGCGTTCTCCGACAAGTTTTCTTGACCCGGTCGCGTTCTCCACGAGATGTTGGATTTTGGTAGCCATTTTGGGCTGTCTCGCGAGAGTTCGCGGCCGCATTCAAGTCATTTTTCACGCGATCACGTCATTTGTCGCGCGATCAGGTCTTTCTTCTCGCGATCATGCACCGCGCGAGTATGAGAAGATTGAGATCTCGAACATGTCATTCTACATCGCGAGCCAGAGAATGAGGACGCGGGCACATGAAATCGAACGCGAACAGGAGAAAGAGACCGCGAACACGTCATATCCAACGCGACAGGGACAAAGAAGAGAACGCGATCATATCGTTTTCGACACGCCGGCGGAAGTAATGTGAAGCTGGAGAACTCAACAACGTAAAATTTACAATTTGGAGAGGAATATCGGCTCTAGCAGCATGAAACCATCTGCAAATACTGATTTTGGATGAAAAGAACTCCTTACATTCACATTTGGCTTTCCTTTTTTGTGCAAGGACTCCAGGAGTCATTTTTTTTTTACAAGGTGGAGAGAGGGAGGAAGTGACACAGATTCTCCAACTTCCTGTTCCTGTCCAGCAGGCTCCTCCCAGTGCTTTGTCCATCTCCTGCTCATTCTGCCTTTGGATTTGGAGCTGGAAAGATCACTCTTTTTGTCTGCTGCATCATTGCAATTGGATTTCAGGATTTTTGGAATAGGATATTTTACAAGTAAGTGGTTGTTGTGTTTGATTGTGGGCATTGCAGTTGTTGTGTAACTACAATTTATTTTTGATAATTAATTATCATCATTCCTTTTTTTTTTTAAATTTATTTTAATTTTGTGGGTTGTAGTAGTAGGCCCGAGCTAGCCATGGGCAGGGCCTCATGGGTGTGTGTGTGCATGATGAAGCAACTGTTCCTTTTGTTTTTTGAATATATTTCATTTTCAATCACATTTAGGGCATGGATGGCATTGGATTGAGTTGGGGAAGTGTGTTTTTTGGGGTGGCCTTGCTGATGTTGTTGGGCCTGGACATGTGGCTGGTGGCCATTTTGAGGCCTAGGCCTGCAAGCTTGCCTGGCCTTGTCTGCCAGCAGGCCTGCTTTCATCCACTGCTACCAGAGCAGGTAGCCACAGCTTTAGTAATCTACTGTTTTCTGTGTGTTCTGTTGAATTTAGACATCATTTTGGGCATGGATGGCATTGGATTGAGTTGGGGAAGTGTGTTTTTTGGGGTGGCCTTGCTGATGTTGTCTTGGCTCGCCATGTGGCTGGTGGCCATTTTGAGGCCTAGGCCTGCAAGCTTGCCTGGCCTTGTCTGCCAACAGGCCTGCTTTCATCCACTGCTACCAGAGCAGGTAGCCACAGCTTTAGTAATCTACTGTTTTCTGTGTGTTCTGTTGAATTTAGACATCATTTTGGGCATGGATGGCATTGGATTGAGTTGGGGAAGTGTGTTTTTTGGGGTGGCCTTGCTGATGTTGTCTTGGCTCGCCATGTGGCTGGTGGCCATTTTGAGGCCTAGGCCTGCAAGCTTGCCTGGCCTTGTCTGCCAACAGGCCTGCTTTCATCCACTGCTACCAGAGCAGGTAGCCACAGCTTTAGTAATCTACTGTTTTCTGTGTGTTCTGTTGAATTTAGACATCATTTTGGGCATGGATGGCATTGGATTGAGTTGGGGAAGTGTGTTTTTTGGGGTGGCCTTGCTGATGTTGTTGGGGCTCGCCATGTGGCTGGTGGCCATTTTGAGGCCTAGGCCTGCAAGCTTGCCTGGCCTTGTCTGCCAGCAGGCCTGCTTTCATCCACTGCTACCAGAGCAGGTAGCCACAGCTTTAGTAATCTACTGTTTTCTGTGTGTTCTGGTGAATTTAGACATCATTTTGGGCATGGATGGCATTGGATTGAGTTGGGGAAGTGTGTTTTTTGGGGTGGCCTTGCTGATGTTGTCTTGGCTCGCCATGTGGCTGGTGGCCATTTTGAGGCCTAGGCCTGCAAGCTTGCCTGGCCTTGTCTGCCAACAGGCCTGCTTTCATCCACTGCTACCAGAGCAGGTAGCCACAGCTTTAGTAATCTACTGTTTTCTGTGTGTTCTGTTGAATTTAGACATCATTTTGGGCATGGATGGCATTGGATTGAGTTGGGGAAGTGTGTTTTTTGGGGTGGCCTTGCTGATGTTGTCTTGGCTCGCCATGTGGCTGGTGGCCATTTTGAGGCCTAGGCCTGCAAGCTTGCCTGGCCTTGTCTGCCAACAGGCCTGCTTTCATCCACTGCTACCAGAGCAGGTAGCCACAGCTTTAGTAATCTACTGTTTTCTGTGTGTTCTGTTGAATTTAGACATCATTTTGGGCATGGATGGCATTGGATTGAGTTGGGGAAGTGTGTTTTTTGGGGTGGCCTTGCTGATGTTGTCTTGGCTCGCCATGTGGCTGGTGGCCATTTTGAGGCCTAGGCCTGCAAGCTTGCCTGGCCTTGTCTGCCAACAGGCCTGCTTTCATCCACTGCTACCAGAGCAGGTAGCCACAGCTTTAGTAATCTACTGTTTTCTGTGTGTTCTGTTGAATTTAGACATCATTTTGGGCATGGATGGCATTGGATTGAGTTGGGGAAGTGTGTTTTTTGGGGTGGCCTTGCTGATGTTGTCTTGGCTCGCCATGTGGCTGGTGGCCATTTTGAGGCCTAGGCCTGCAAGCTTGCCTGGCCTTGTCTGCCAACAGGCCTGCTTTCATCCACTGCTACCAGAGCAGGTAGCCACAGCTTTAGTAATCTACTGTTTTCTGTGTGTTCTGTTGAATTTAGACATCATTTTGGGCATGGATGGCATTGGATTGAGTTGGGGAAGTGTGTTTTTTGGGGTGGCCTTGCTGATGTTGTCTTGGCTCGCCATGTGGCTGGTGGCCATTTTGAGGCCTAGGCCTGCAAGCTTGCCTGGCCTTGTCTGCCAACAGGCCTGCTTTCATCCACTGCTACCAGAGCAGGTAGCCACAGCTTTAGTAATCTACTGTTTTCTGTGTGTTCTGTTGAATTTAGACATCATTTTGGGCATGGATGGCATTGGATTGAGTTGGGGAAGTGTGTTTTTTGGGGTGGCCTTGCTGATGTTGTTGGGGCTCGCCATGTGGCTGGTGGCCATTTTGAGGCCTAGGCCTCAAAGCTTGCCTGGCCTTGTCTGCCAACAGGCCTGCTTTCATCCACTGCTACCAGAGCAGGTAGCCACAGCTTTAGTAATCTACTGTTTTCTGTGTGTTCTGTTGAATTTAGACATCATTTTGGGCATGGATGGCATTGGATTGAGTTGGGGAAGTGTGTTTTTTGGGGTGGCCTTGCTGATGTTGTCTTGGCTCGCCATGTGGCTGGTGGCCATTTTGAGGCCTAGGCCTGCAAGCTTGCCTGGCCTTGTCTGCCAACAGGCCTGCTTTCATCCACTGCTACCAGAGCAGGTAGCCACAGCTTTAGTAATCTACTGTTTTCTGTGTGTTCTGTTGAATTTAGACATCATTTTGGGCATGGATGGCATTGGATTGAGTTGGGGAAGTGTGTTTTTTGGGGTGGCCTTGCTGATGTTGTTGGGGCTCGCCATGTGGCTGGTGGCCATTTTGAGGCCTAGGCCTCAAAGCTTGCCTGGCCTTGTCTGCCAACAGGCCTGCTTTCATCCACTGCTACCAGAGCAGGTAGCCACAGCTTTAGTAATCTACTGTTTTCTGTGTGTTCTGTTGAATTTAGACATCATTTTGGGCATGGATGGCATTGGATTGAGTTGGGGAAGTGTGTTTTTTGGGGTGGCCTTGCTGATGTTGTCTTGGCTCGCCATGTGGCTGGTGGCCATTTTGAGGCCTAGGCCTGCAAGCTTGCCTGGCCTTGTCTGCCAACAGGCCTGCTTTCATCCACTGCTACCAGAGCAGGTAGCCACAGCTTTAGTAATCTACTGTTTTCTGTGTGTTCTGTTGAATTTAGACATCATTTTGGGCATGGATGGCATTGGATTGAGTTGGGGAAGTGTGTTTTTTGGGGTGGCCTTGCTGATGTTGTTGGGGCTCGCCATGTGGCTGGTGGCCATTTTGAGGCCTAGGCCTGCAAGCTTGCCTGGCCTTGTCTGCCAACAGGCCTGCTTTCATCCACTTCTACCAGAGCAGGTTGCCACAGCTTTAGTAATCTACTGTTTTCTGTGTGTTCTGTTGAATTTAGACATCATTTTGGGCATGGATGGCATTGGATTGAGTTGGGGAAGTGTGTTTTTTGGGGTGGCCTTGCTGATGTTGTTGGGGCTCGCCATGTGGCTGGTGGCCATTTTGAGGCCTAGGCCTGCAAGCTTGCCTGGCCTTGTCTGCCAACAGGCCTGCTTTCATCCACTGCTACCAGAGCAGGTAGCCAAAGCTTTATTGATCAAGTGTTTTCTATGTGATCTGTTGAATTTTTAGACATCACCTTCCTGAGAGTGTAGTGTGGCTGTACACAGTACTAGTAGTATAACATAGCTCTAGTTAAAAAAAATTCATAAATGGCTAGACTATCTTTTGTTTGCACTAGTACAGTACTAAGTAACTGAACCACAAAAACAAATCCAACATTTCACTGATGTTCTTCTCCTGTCTTCTTTGCTTTTAGGTGCACAAAAGACAGAGTAGGAGGTGTCATCGGCATCACCTGGCTACCCGTTGTACTGCCAGCCAGACAGAAGTCCTGCTGCGCATCACGCCCACGTGTGACCAGAACTTGTTGTGCATCTGCCTCCTGCCTGACGTCGGAATAAGATGGCCCCAAAGAAAGGTACCAGGTCCAGTACCAAGAAAGTTGCTGGTGAGAAGAAGGAACAGAAAAAGGAAGTGCCATTAACCACGACTGGTGGTGTGCCGGCCAAGGTTTTTTTTGGCACCAAAGCGTTGTCCGGGAACCAAGCTGGGAGCAGCACAGCGGTCCAGCAACCCCACCAACCTAGGCCCAAGGGCTTTACTGTCGCAGAGGTAGCCAGTCTACTAACGGGCAGCGATGTTGAAGAAATGTCATTACCGCAAAGTAGTACACAATCAAGTTCAACGCAGGCGCAAACTCAGCAGATCAGTGTGCAGCCGCCGCAACAAGAACAGCAGCAGCAGCCGCCGCAACCAGAACAGCAGCAGCAGCCGGCGCAACCAGAACAGCAGCAGCAGCCGGCGCAACCAGAACAGCAGCAGCAGCCGGCGCAACCAGAACAGCAGCAGCAGCAGCCGCAACCAGACCAGCAGCAGCAGCCACCGCAACCAGAACAGCAGCAGCAGCCGCCGCAACCAGAACAGCAGCAGCAGCCGCCGCAACCAGAACAGCAGCAGCCGCCACAACAGCCCACCATAGTAGTTGTTGCTCCTGACGTAGGGGCATTTCAGGAAATCGAGCTTCCTGCAGACAAAGCGGAGCGAAGTCAAACCACTGTTTCAGAACATCTATTGTCTTCCAGACCACCAGCAAGGAAAAGGAGGCTTAGTCCATCATCTTCTTCTTCAAGCCCCGCTTCTGATGATCGTGATGACACTTGGGTCCCACCAGCTCGGTCTGAGAGTGAAGTACGCCACAAGACATTGCTTCTGAAAAGGAAGGTCCCAGAAAAACTTAGAGTTATGGAGGTAGATGTAGAAGAGGGGGGTGATGATGTTGATGAAGACGAGCCAGTCATCACGCACATTACTCCCGCCCCAAAGGGATTGGAGACCGACATTCTAACCCTATCCAGAAAGGCTGCTACTGAGCGGGATGCAGCACGGATCTCACCAACACAGGTTACACCACCACTACCTCCAGCTGCCATATTTTCCAAGGCCCGGCAGGGACCTACATCCAGCTCAACCACCTCAGTAGGAAGTGGTAGTAAAAGTCACAGTGTAGGTGGACAGGGTCACATATTTTCAAGGACCCCCTCAAGTTCATCTGGTGTTGAAAGTGGCACATCCAGCAGTGCCAGAAAGTTCTCCTCCAAAGTTTGGGACTTCTTTTCTGTTAGCGCCAAGGAGGAGAACATTGCTATATGCGCAATTTGTCGGCAAGGTGTTCGGCGTGGTAAGCTTGGTACAAACTATGGTACCGGAGGACAAGCAAGTCATCTCAGAATACACCACACTATTGTGTGGGAGGATCACCTACTTAAGTTAAAAGAAAGTAGGAAAACTAAACCCTTTGAAGTTGGTCAGGAATCAGGGAGCGATATTATTGTGGTGGCAGGTGAAGAACAGGGAGGCATTTCTAGCCCTGTCTCCAGTAGTGCAGTCACTGCAGTGGTAACGCCCACATCCTCCTCAGTAACATCAGAGTGGCACCGCAGTAAGAGCCATACTCAGAGTGTGGGTGAGACACCAAGGCGACCGGCGGCGAGTACCTCAATGAGACAATCTGTGTCGTTGAGCCTTAGTGGGTTAATGGCACCACTAAGGAAAGTAAGCCAGCCTACCATTGACAGCATGTTTAGGTTGGAGGGGCAGTTCCAACGCAACCACCCAACGGCACGATTGTACAATGCGAAGCTGGCTAAAATGTTAGCGCTGGACCTTCTTCCTTTTTCATTTGTGGAAGGGGTGGGTTTCCTTGAATTTGTGTCTGCCATCTGCCCGAAATGGAAAGTTCCAAGCCGGTCCTATTTCGCAAGAATTGCTGTTCCGGCACTACATCATGATGTGCTGGAATTGGTTGGACAAGCTTTGCAGAAGAGTGCTGTGCACAATATCCACCTGACAACAGACATGTGGACCAGTTGCCAAGCCACAGATTACATGTGTATCACTGCACACTGGATCTCTTTTGTGGGGGTTAAAGATCAACTATCTGCACGAGGTGTTGTTGACACAGCTGCGATTTTTGAAGGTACTCGGAAACATGCAACTGTAGCCATGTTCGCCATGGAGAAATCTCATACGGCTGAAAACATTTTAGAAGAGTTTCGCACCAAGGTTTTGGAATGGCTGCAGCCCAGAGGGCTTGGTATTGGTTTTGTTGCCACAGACAATGGCAGTAATGTACTTAAGGCCATGGAACTTGGTTCCTATTTCAGGGTTCCGTGTTTGGCACACTGCATAAACATTATAGTGCAAGACTTTCTGAAAAAAGAACCCATAGTAAGCAATTTACTGTCCATCTGCCGAAGAATATGCACTCATTTCAGCCATTCTTTTAAAGCTCGGAAGCAGCTGAGGATCATCCAACGTGACCGTAGGATGCCAGTCAAGGCACTCATCCAGGAGGTGGCAACACGTTGGAACTCAACGTATTACATGCTTGATCGTCTGTACGAACAGCACAGGTCACTCAATGATTATGTCTGGTACAGAAGCAGTGATGCTAGTGTTAAAGGCATGACCCTTCAGAGGGAGCAATGGACCCTAATTCAATGCCTCACTGAGATGCTGTCTCCTTTTGAGGTCTTCACACGTGAAGTCAGCAAGGAGGACTGTACAATGGGCCAAGCTATCCCATTGTTGCAAATGCTAGAGCATGAGCTGAATAATGTGTCTGAATCCTACAAAGGTGTAGAGGACAGAAGGCAAGCCCATGACTTGGTGGAGAGCTTATCCAGGCGCTTATCAGAAAATGTAAGGATACAAAATAAAATTTTGTCACAAGACCATTACATTTGTGCCACAATTCTGGATCCACGTGCAAAATTAGGACTATTCCGTTCTTTTTCCGACACTGATGTTGCCCGCTACAAAAGTTGTATAGCTGAAGCAGCCATCAAGTTTGAAAACGAAGGGCTGCTAATTAAAAGCCCGCCACATCAACCCACAACAAGTACTGATACTGAAGCAGGCCATGCAGAATCAAGTGCAACTTCGTCGGCTGAGGGCAGTGCGGTTGGCTCACAATCGCAACACTCACCATCACCATCGACTACAAAAACAATAACTGGATCATTCTGCCGAGTACAATCATTATCAGATTGGTATGTAAAGATGGGCCTTAAGCACAGTGCTGATGCACAGAAAAAACAGCACAAAAGCTTACCAGCAGCAACCCTGAACATTGAGCGGATGGTCCAGGCCTATCTGGACGACCCAACAGAGGTGTACGTTGATCAAAACCCAGTGCAGTATTGGCATAGGAAAAGGTCTGAATGGCCACAGCTCAGCAGGCTGGCGATAAGCTATCTGGCTTGCCCTGTCGCAAGTGTCTCTTCCGAACGTGTTTTCAGTGCTGCAGGTTCCATTGTAACCTTGAGAAGGACCAGTCTATCTCCCAAAAACGTGGAGAGGTTAACAATGATCAAAATGAATCAGCACTTCATACCACCGAATTACACAATGCATGAATCAACAGAGGAAGATGAGGACAGCGGCTCAGGTGACGGAAGTATTGTGTCAGATGATTACCTACTACTGGAAGATCCCCCAGAGTTTGAGGACGAGCTATACTTCCCTGACAATTAGGCTCGCACTTACTGTCTTCCTCCCTTTTTTCCCCCTTTGTTTGTGTCTGTTGTTCCGGTTATAAACTTGTGAATCGCAACCAATGCATTATCACCGTCTTCTAATCTTCTAATTTAAGATACAAGTTTCAGGTGTCTGCCATTTGACACTACAGTCCTCAGAATCCAGCTCCTCCGCTCGATCATACTGCATCTCCTGGTCAATTCCATTTCCCTCATGAATGATGATTGGATGATGGTAACAACAAATTCAAACTTTCCTCGTCCTTCCAAAACAAGTGGACCATGAATCTGATGACTTCTATAGCTATCCTCCTTCAGAGCCGAGAGAGACTGGCCATTAACTGAAAATAAGATGCAACAGGTAATGATTGATGCCATGCATTGTCCGCAGAAAAAAGCAGACTGAGTGATGTAGATTTTGTTGTGTGTGTTGCGCATGAATGAATTGATGTAATTGTGCACTGCCACTAATCAACATTCTACAGAACACACTAATTTTCCTCTTCTGGCAAACAAGAAATGTGTACTTCTCTCCTGCATCTTGGTGATACATTGCTTTTAATTCAATACAGGAAGGGCACTCACTCAATCTGCGCAATGCAAATGACTGTGACTTAACAGCACCGTCCATCATGATGATGGCGAAAGAGACGGCCTGCAGCGTTAACGAGATGAGATGCAACAGGTAATGATTGATGCCATGCATTGGCCGCAGAATAGCAGACTGAATGATGTAGATTTTGTGGTGTGTTGCGCATGAATTGATGGAATTGTGCACTGCCACTAATCAACTTTCTACAGAACACACTAGTAATTACTAATTTTCCCCTTCTGGCAAACAAGAAATGTGTACTTCTCTCCTGCATCTTGGTGATACATTGCTTTTAATTCAATACAGGAAGGGGACTCACTCAATCTGCGCAATGCAAATGACTGTGACTTAACAGCACCGTCCATCATGATGATGGCGAAAGAGACGGCCTGCAGCGTTAACGAGATGAGATGCAACAGGTAATGATTGATGCCATGCATTGGCCGCAGAATAGCAGACTGAATGATGTAGATTTTGTGGTGTGTTGCGCATGAATTGATGGAATTGTGCACTGCCACTAATCAACTTTCTACAGAACACACTAGTAATTACTAATTTTCCTCTTCTGGCAAACAAGAAATGTGTACTTCTCCTGCATCTTGGTGATACATTGCTTTTAATTCAATACAGGAAGGGGACTCACTCAATCTGCGCAATGCAAATGACTGTGACTTAACAGCACCGTCCATCATGATGATGGCGAAAGAGACGGCCTGCAGCGTTAACGAGATGAGATGCAACAGGTAATGATTGATGCCATGCATTGGCCGCAGAATAGCAGACTGAATGATGTAGATTTTGTGGTGTGTTGCGCATGAATTGATGGAATTGTGCACTGCCACTAATCAACTTTCTACAGAACACACTAGTAATTACTAATTTTCCTCTTCTGGCAAACAAGAAATGTGTACTTCTCCTGCATCTTGGTGATACATTGCTTTTAATTCAATACAGGAAGGGGACTCACTCAATCTGCGCAATGCAAATGACTGTGACTTAACAGCACCGTCCGTCATGATGATGGCGAAAGAGACGGCCCGTTAACTTAAGATGAGAAGTAACAGGTAATAAATGATGATAATTAATGGCATGCATTGGACACCTGACTCTGAGCTATTGGTCTTTGTGTTTGCGTTGTTTGTTGTGCACAAAGTGATGTCAAAGTGTACTAGTGTTAATCTATCTTTCTGTACACAATAAAGAATGACTCAAGTCAGTAATATTTATATTTCTACTCTTGTTGTGTTCTAAAAATTACACTTGTACTGCAGGCCGATCTTCAGTCAGTAGAAGTATCAGAGCTGATGATGAAGTCAGGAGGATGTTTCATGAGTGGCATAAAACGGAAAAGCCTAAAGGTAAACACGTGAACCACAACCACAGCACACCCAAATGTCTGTGTAGAAGTTGAATAGAGTGTAGCGGTGGGATGACTGCAGTGCATTGATTTTACTAACTTTAACTGTAAAATGCTATGTCTGGAATGGATAATGTGCTTTGCGTTTGTCCAACTCTTTGAGAGAGAAAAAAAAAGGACTCTAAAGTGTTAACGTAGGATGTGCTAATGGTAAGCACTGTGGGCCTGATCTCTCCTGTTACTGTTGAAGGTCTATGCTGGAAACAGACTACAGTAGAGATGATGCATATGCATACATGCCACCTCGGAAAGTGTTCTTGTTGCACTACACCATCACTTGTGCATTTGTTTTCACTTTCTTTCTGAATATCCCCTTTGGTTTTCAATCTAAAATTACAGGCCGGGCCTTGTCCAAAACTTTGTAAAACATTACAATGCATATTAATTACCTTACCAATCAATCACCTATTTATTCCAGCCGGGCAGTGGCGAGTGGTGAGGCGACACACCCAAGATTGATGGACGAGAGGAGCAAGAGGAATGCCGAGATACAAAAAACCAGTCCACATTTTTGACCAGGATAAGACAGTAACAGTATCCACTTTTCACTTCTTTTAAATAATTTGATTAATATCTTGTATACATTCTTTACAACAGTGTGTTCTTGGAGTTGTTATTATCAATCATCATTACGTTTGCTCTGTGTTTACGATTCTTCACTACCAATATTTAAAATTTCTATTTGCTATCTGTTAAAGTATTAAGGCCGGAACAGAACAAGAAATAGAAGTGTATGTAATCCGGGTCTCATCATGCATGCATTTCCTTTTTTATACCTTAACATATGGAATGGATATGGTATGGTAGTCTTCAATGATTGTCGTTTGTTTGTCTATGTATGCATACTGTTTTTCTATGTCAAACCTTTCCCAAAATCCCCCTTCCCATCCAATCAACGGACCCTAACCCTCTTCCCCCGGGCTGTGTGACTTATTGTCGAGGTGTAACTAAATTAAATGTACACCAATACTTAATCACACACTTGCTGGGGCGGATGTGGTGAAAGCAACACTACTTCAATTTCAATGCAGAGCGATGATCTTCTTCTGCTTGCCCACCCATGAGTAGGATATTTCACAGGTTATTTTATTTAACAAAGGAACATATACCTCAGCATGAATTGCCGGCATTGATTTGATTTGTTTGTTGTCATTCCTCATATACAGCACTAACTGTTAGACTGTAGGCATAGCCAAGTCGACAAAACTATAGTTTGTAACTCTGTCTAGTAGGCTATCCTCATAATATCCAGCATTCAGTTTTTTTGTCAAATATTTGAGCATATAATTGTTGCTCGGTAAATTCTGTGATGTACTTCATTCAACTACTCCTCTAACAGTCTCTCAAAGGCGATTGACTATCTCCTTTTCTTTTTTTGGAAATGCTGCCACCCTGCCAGTGTATACTACTACTATACTACCACCACCACCCCAATCATGGCATGTATGAAAAAGGAAACCATCTTCACCATGCAGCCAGTGCTGTGCCACAGTTGGACATAAACATCAAGCACCGGTAAGAGAGAAGTTTGGGGGAGGCAGAATCAATAATGGACATGTTGTCAATGATGTCAGTTTCAAACACCACTTCAAAGAATGCATAGTAGGACCAGTCAATGAGTGAGGTGTGTCGCATCTATCTGTTTGTGTCTTATACAGTCAGCAAATTATTGAAATCAAACACACGCTATGGGCGGCCATGCACCAGCAAAGAAACAGTGTGATGTAAAACAGTTACCCCACCTACAAAACATTAACAACATTGCATGTAACATAGAAAAATATATTTAATTGACCCTAACAAATAAACTAAACCCACAAAAGCTGACCCACCCCCCTCCCTAACCCCAACGACTGTCCATAGAAATAGAGAACGCCCAAACGAGTGAGGAAACAAACAGGAATTAAAAAAGGGGCAGTGACAGGGACTAACTGGTGGGGCGGGACTGGAGGAGGACACGAATCTGGTCCTCTAAATGGGCGACGCGGCGTCTAAGGCCGCGGCAGTTGCAGCCACAGTGGGGGGGGGCACCGGAGATGGCACGGTGGCGGCGGGCAGCCGCCAGACGGTGGCGCCGTACCGCTGGAGGGCGGTGGCTGGGGCCCGGGGCACTGGAGGAGGCTTGAATTGCTGCTGCACTCTCCTCCTCCTCCTCGGCTAGGACCACCAGCCGCCGGTATTCCTGCTGGATTGCCTCCAGCTTCCGGCGCCGTGCCTTGGCGGCCAACTCCTTCCGGTTGATTTTCGGAGTAGCTGTGTATCAAAAAGAAAAAAACAAGACAATTGTAAAATATAGTCTTAATAAAACAGTAGGACAAGGTAATTATTTATACACATAGTGGCATGGTAGAGTAGCACTATAAAATAAAGCACAGTAGTACATAACATTTTAAATGTCGCCCGTCCTTCTTCCTTCCACCTGTCTTACACTTTTTAGTTGAACAGTGCACCAGGTGCTCTTCTCCATAAAACTTTCAAAGCGGAGTTGAAATCAGATAGATGAGGCCATTGGTTACTCAATACTCTGGCTCCTAGTCCTATACCAATTAAAGGGAATTCTAGTCTTCTAGTTCACTCTTCAAACGTCCCCGAGAACTCATACTTACTTACGACATCGGATAGCGGGCGGACTTTGTCCGCCCGCCATCCGACTACTAAAAAGGGTGGGGGTCCCGTGGGGACAATTAATTAGGATGAGGCGCCCGGCACAGTGGCGGGCGCACCCTGTTATTTTAAATTTAAATTCTGGTTGGCTTTGCTGAAAGCAATGCTAAAATGTTGTGCTGCTTTTCCAAGCACAACATGACGGGCCTCGCACGGAGCCTGTCACGTTTTGCTTTGAAAGTCGGGGGGGTACCATAGCATCGATTCGGTAGGTACCCTCCATGGGGGCCCCCAAGCATACTCTGCAATGTGTGCATGCCTTTCCGTGGCGGACGGTAATGCCGCCACGCAAAGGCATTCCAAAATGCAGATTATATGGCTGCCGGTGTGGTGAGAGAGACACCACCGCCATATTGAACCCTTTTCCGCCTAGACATGTCTGAATATTTTCTACAGGGATGGCGGGAGGTTTGCCCCTGCTGTGACGGCAGTGAATTCCAGCCAGCCCGGCGGGGGCAATACGCCCACCATCCTAATGGGGCCCTAATTCACAACTTTACAGTATACATATACATACAGTACACCTTTGCAGTGAGTGTGCTCTCAAGTTCAACAATAGTTAAAGATTATGAATCTAACTTACCACCACCTGCCACTGGTGCTGCCACTCCCCCTCCGTTGCTATCTGCAACTGCCGCATCCTCGCCCTCTGCGTCGCCTTCGCTGGCCCCAGCAATGGTGGTCGGTAGTGCGCCTAGAAAACATTACACATTTATTAGGCAACATATACACCTCCCCCCTATTGATCAGTAGCAAGGTTGAAAAATGAGTTAATACTAACATAAATCATTAGTACAAATCAGGTAGTAGTAGAGTAGACACTAAGTTATATGATCATTGTAGCATTTGCTTGATTAGCCCTAGCCATGCACATGTGACGTTACCGTTACCTTGCAGCTTCTTAAGACACCTTTGAGCCCACATGACCTGCCTCACACTGCTACTGTCTAGTCTACGCGCTGCGTACAGGCGGTCAACAAACATTAACAAGCCACTTTTTTAGGAAGAACTGGTGTACTACTGTTACTGTTAGTCCATATTGCTTATCCATAGATGCTACACTTTTTGGCACGGCTGAGAAATGCTTGCAAGTTGCAATATACTAACGCACACCATTTCCTTTTTTCGCATTACAGACGCAAGATTCGCTTCTACGAACCAGAGCTTCTGAACGATGCACCAACTACCAGTACTAGGTTCTTCTGAGGTGAGGGGTCCCTTCACTCACATCTTCATTTATAAATGTATATAAACTAAATTGCTATGGGATGGTGGTGCTGCCTTCCACCACTTCAGTTATCATGATTTAATTCCCAACTGTATAAGTGTAACAATGTATATTGTTTTAATGTTATTGATTTGCCGGTTGGTGCTGCTAAGAAAACAGTGTACAGACCTTCTCAAATTGAAATAAAAATTTTAAACTTACATAGACTTTGTGGTATTTGGTGTGGAGTGGACTAACTTACACGATTGAGCAAATTAAAGTAAGGGTGTGCATGTGAATTGCTTCCACGACAGAGGTTGGGTGTGTTAATGTTCTGGGTTGTCTACTTGTTGGTTGTCTTGGGGGGAGGGTTCCGAGACCTAATAGGTATGACAAGACAGTACTATAGTCAAACAGTGGAATTGTGGTGGGTGCGGAATTTCTGATTGAGGTGTGCAAGGAAGGTCCAACCTACCATCACCAACATCCTATTTTCTGGTGCAAATGTATGTGCAAGATCCCTACAACAGTTGTATGTCCTATAGGGTATCATATCAAAATATTAAGAAATCTGGTAGGGCTGTTGCTGTGAATTTTCAAAGCCTAAACATCAACAAGAGTAAAAAGTAGTACAAGACAACGACCCAACGGATTGTACGAGCTACTGGTGAATATGAGTTTTATATTACAACCTTTCACAAAGAGTGGCACTGGGCAAGACTAGCTACTACAGTACAGACAGACAGACTGATAGTATGTAGTAGTACTCAGTCATCATAGCGGAGGCAGGGATAAGCTTTTTGAAACCGTACAGATCGAAGGATAATTGGTGGTAAAAAAATAGCATTTGGAAACACACTATAGTTCGGGAGAAATGGGGCAGTAAAAGTTATGGAATAAGAAATATTATTAAAAACAAGAAGACTTACTGGGGCCAGCAGAGGAGCCCTCAGCGGTGTCCTCCTCGTGGTGTTCCTGTCCCGCCGACTGCCCAGTCCCTGCCCGTCTGCCCCTGGGTGCTGATGAACAGGAAAGATATAAGAAAGACAAACATTGATGGATGGTGTCAACTTAAGCAAATACAATTTTTTTCAACAACGGTCAAAAAACACTTATGTAAACAATTGCAATAACTACATTGACCGATCTCATCTGGTCAACATGTAATATCGGGGGATTCGCAGTTCGACTACTTAAGTTACTATTTATCAACAGTAATCCATTCTTCCATTCTGATTCCAGAAAACTAAGTTACAAGTAAGCCTAAGTATTAGTACAACCTACCACCCAACCTAGCCCACCTATTCCAGGCATGCCAATTGTACATTAAGTATGCATTTCGACTGTATTCCTCAACAATGTGTATGATCCAATCATGGAGGACACATTAACATGACTACATTTTTTGTATATACACAATTTTGGTTTGATTGATGCTCATCTGCTACTGCTAAGTAACTGCAAAGCCTACCTCCACTCATTGAACAAACTAGAAAGGTTCTAAAGACTGGCGTACTAGCAGCACGTCACGTAACTGAGTGAGGGGGCATCACGCATACCACTAACCAATTAGAAGCTCATACAAAGTACCTAAACCTATGTATCAATCCGCCCCTATCTATTAGTGACAGGACAAAGTAAGGAGTGGACATGAGTCACTGTAGCATTACGTAACTTAATTTCTCTAAAATAAACTCGTAAAGAATCACGCTAAGCAAGCGCAAACGCAAAGCTGCAAACAAGTAAGATTAGTAGTAGCGCAGAAGAGCACCTGTGTCATAATCACAGAAGACTTTTAAACGTTATTAACCTGGAATGTATTGCAAGCAGCAACATTCTATCTGGTTGGAAGGAAAAAAAGATATTCGCAATATATAACATAGAGCAGAAGAACAGACACAAAGTTGTAATAATTAAATAGGTACTCACCAAGCCCCGGGACCTCCACTCCTAGCAGGTCCAGCAGGTCCTGCTCACGGTCCAGGATGTCGGACCACCGGTGCGTCAGCTGTGCCTGGGTGCGCCGGACCCCAGAGATGCGAGACACTGCCCGGCGCACCTTCCCCCACCGCTGCCGACGCTCCCGGAGGCCGTACCCGGACCCAGGCCTGCCACCTGCTGCCAGGGTTGAGGGGAGGTGGCGCTGCACAAAGAAAATTAGTGCAGCCAACTCCGCCTCCCCAAATAAGGCCCGTGCATGCACCCCTTGTGGGCGCCGCCTTCCGCAAGGAAGGCGGTCGCGGCTCTGGCTGCGCCGGCGAACAGCCCTGCCCTTGGACATGGTTCTGGGGACGGGGCGGGAAAGAAAAGGTAAAATAAATAAAGGAGTAAAGGAAATAAATAGCAGGCAATACAAAGAGAAAAAGTAGCTAAAAAACAAAAAAAAGGTACACAAAAACCAAAAATATAGAGGCAGGAAAATAGTTAGAGAAATAATAAGTAATAAAGATCCGAAAAAAGTGGCTATAAACAAAGGATTGAAAAGATTTAGGGAGGATTGAAAATCAGGCCCCAGAACCATGCAATAGAGTGGAAAACAAGATGGCCGCGCCCGTTGCGACCACGTGCGCAAGTTCGCGCGATATTTTCTCCCTGAGCAAGCAAAAAGCAACGCGATCAAGTAAAAGCGATCGCGAACAGCAAATATCGACCGCGAACATGCATTGCGCGACCCGGAACAGGAAGTAAACAACGCCAGAGGGCGGGACAAGTGAAAACAAGATGGCCGCGCCCGTGAGCGACCGCATGGGTAAGTTGGCGACCCGCGAACACGCAAAAAATACCGCGAACAGGCGGCAAAAAACTTCCGCATCTTCGCGATATTTCCGGCGTGTTTGCGGAGATTTTCTGCATTCTCGCGATAATTTGCGGAGGTTAATTCCGCAAATTCCGCCCACCCCTACTCAATTGACTCCACAGGTCATACATGAGCAAACAGCAAATAGAGAACTCTATATTAAAGAAAAGGAAGCATTGAACAGAAATAGAGGAGAATTAATGCAGATAATAACCCAATTAAATGAATCCTGAAGCATTGACCATACCTGTAACTATAGGTCCTGTTGCTCCTTTGTATGGAGATAAAGTAAATTGTCCAAAAACACCAGCTACAGTAATGCCTTTAAATAATCCCAGAAAATAAATCAGAATAACTGATGACCAAGCCAGTGAGTGCAATTCAGTAATTTCATTAATGGATCTACCACTAACAGACACTATAAGCGAAACCCCAAAAAGAGTTATACCTATCAGTTCAAAAGAAGAAAGGACTGTAACATCCTCGGGGGTCAGAAGTGCCACATCAGTAACACCAATAGATTTAGAGAGATGGGCACAAGGGATTGAAAAACAGAATTCACCTCCAAAAATATTAGATATTTACAAATTAAAAGTAGAATTGGAAGAATTGATTGCTGGAAATGTGGGAATACATAGATTGAACTCTTATTATGAAGAAGAATTGTTGTTTGTATGCAGAAGTATAACTAGAAATGCGAGACTGTTTCATGAGAAATTGACAGAACTGTCCTCAGAGATGGGAATAGACATAGGGAGATCGAAGATATTACAGAAGCCTTACCGAGTGGATTTTACAGACAAGGATTTGGAAAATATGAAAGTGTCTGGAAGGAAGTTGCCAGTGAAAGAGTTACTGAGTATCTTGCAGAAATGGGGAGACATTGATAAGTGGAGAGTGAGATGGCAAAAGAAAAAGGAAGAAGCACAGACTCAGGAAGCGTCTAATGCATATTTGATGAACGAAACAGGGAAAGTAGAAAGATTGTGTCCCATTAGGGAGGTACCTGGTGGTAGATATGTGCATTTTCCATGGAGTCGACAGGATATTTTGTCGTTTACAAACGAGTTCCCAAAGTTGAGAAAGAAGCCAGTTGAATGGTATAGGAAAGTTGAGAGGTTTGTGAAAGTTATGAAGGTTTTGTTGAAAGATTTAGATGGTTTGTTTGATAGAGTGGTGAGTTAGACCTGGCACCTTGGCGTGGGTCTCCCTTCCATTTTTGTTGTTGCCTCATGTGTTTTTGCTGGTGTTAGTTGCTCAGGGCACTGTGCCACTGCTGTCCAGTGCCACAGTGCAAGTGCTCCCTATTGTAAATTGTTGTATGACTTTGTGATTCCATGATTGGCTGGTTTGGTTTACCTGTCAGACCCTAGTACAGTGCACCAGGAGTGCCCAGGGCTTATAAATCCAAATGCCGCTGGTGGGCTTGCAGCACTGGTTGTGCCACCCACAGAAGCAGCCTGTAAAAGTGTGTCTAAGGTCTGCCATTGCAGAGCCTGCGTGCAGTCTGGTACTGTCATGCCGACTGGTCAAGTGCACCCACTTGCCAGTCCCTAAACCTCCCCTTTTCTTCATACCAGACACCCCTATGGTAGGCCCAAGGGCAGGGTGCATTATAAGGATAAGGTAGGACATGCCCTGGTGTGTGTTCTAATAGTGAATTACAGCCATTTTCGTTTTTCACTATTGCAAGGCTACCTGTTCTCCATAGGCCAGAATGGGCAGTTTGATTATTACATCTTATAATCCTAACTGACTCAGGGAACATGGTAGAAATTCAAATTTAGTATGCCTGAACTCAGAATGATAACATACATCTTTTAGTGAAGTTGGTTTTAACATTCTATGTTTGAAAATACCCCTTTTAGAAAGTAGATATTTTCTTGTCTAACCATTCAAACCTGCCTCTGCTAGGCTGTGTATTCCTTGTCTGGAGTTTTGAGTGACAGGGCTGGGGAATTTCAGGAAACAGGGTGAGGTGACCTAGTGGTGAATAGAGAAATCTGCATCTAGATGGGTGGGAGGAGTTGCACCTGGGACCTAAATAGGGCTGTGCCTTCCCTCCACAATGCTGGCTCCACCTCCTGTGGTGCGTCTGATGTCTCTGCCCTGCACTCTTAAAGGAAAGAAGGAGTCAGGTAAACAAAGTGCTTCAGGACTGACCAGAACCGGTTTGAACAAGGCAAAGGCCCCTCTGCCCCCAGTGGGCAAAGGATTTTGGGGTATAAGTTTTGGGACCCTGATCCCAAGAATTTAGATCACTTTGGGAAACAAGAAGAAACCTCTGCTGAGGAGAGGAACCAAGAAGAAGCTGAGGAGAAACTATCCCTGAAACTGGGGGATTGGCCTGCAGGGGTTGCCTACTGCCAAATAGAGGAGAAAGGAACTTTGTGTGTACTTTTGCTCAACTTGTGAAGGATCTCCAAGGGCTTGGAAAAGAGCTTGCCTCCTGCTGAAGTCTCAGGAACAACAGACTTCACCCCCCAGCTCCCCAGAGTTCTTTGGAAGTGCCTGCTGCGGTTTTGGTCCTTCTGAGGGACTGCGTGTCGCAAGGAGCTGGAAGCGCGACTCAAGAAGGAGAAGCGTGCCGCCGTCGGATCTGGTGTCATCGCATCATCGAAGAAGTGTCTCGCAACACCGAAGAAGCGTGTCGACATCGCAGCCAGCGTAGCTGACACATTGCACCGCATCAAGAGAAGCGGCCGCATCGAGGAAGAAGCGCGTTGACATCGCAGCCATTGTAGTTGTCGCATTGCACCGCATCAAGAAAAGCACCTTGAATCCACGGAGAGGCGTGCCGCCGTCGGAGCTGTTGTCGTCACATCGTGTAACGGGGTGTCGCTGCTGCAGCATCGCAGCGAGCGAAAGCGTCTTGCAATGTCGGAGAAGAGTGTTGCAGCAAAGGCCGCTGTCGTCGCATCGCATAAAGGGATGTCGCAGTTGTAGCTGACGCAATGAGTCGAGTCTTCTCGCAACATCGGAGAAGCGCATCTGGAAGATCAAAAATATCAGGTAGAGTGGATCACTAGTCTTGAAAAAACCAGGGTATGCAATATCAGTACAGAGTACTGTTAAGAAACCCTCATTCACGTTTTTGCAGTTGGATTGAAGCGGTATGTTTCGATTCTCCACTCTGTGGTTAACAACGTGACAGCATCATCATTGGGTTAATGAATGCTTCCTCCACCCGGAGGTTTTTATCCCACTGGTTATTTCAGTAGTGATCGTGGAAAAAATGGAGAGTGTCAGTGTGTAGTGAAGTGCTGTGTAGTGAAAAATATTTAAGGTGTTAAAAAACTCGTAAAACCAGTGTGTAACTTTTATTAAACTGGGTTCGAGTTTGTTAAAAAATTACTCTGTGTGCACAAATTAGACTAGTTACGGTCTAGTGCACTATAAAAATGTCCATAAAAAAGGTCGACATGTTTCAGCCCTCCATAGTGCCCCGAAGGGTCAAGTGGGCTTTCATCAGGACCTAGCAAAGTGAAGGAAGACCCTAATCTTAACATGTCTCCGGTGAAAAGATGGAAAGATTATTCCACACATATGTTCAATTTGAACCTATATTGATGAAGAAAAAGGGGGGGGGTGGGGAGAAAATAAAAGAGAAGAAAACAAACTATATTAAGTTTGTGTAGATGCTGTATCAATGCTCAAATCTCAAAGCATCAACCGTTGTAGCAACTGGAAAATGGCAATTCTTCAATAGTAAATGGCAATTTTATCAAACATCCCTCATTTTCACTTCAATGATGGCAAAATCGACCCTCTTTTAAACAAGAACAAAAGGAAAACTGTCACAGCATCCATTTTGTTATGTTAAAACCACTATATACAAGTAGACGTAAAATCTTGAAATATCACTGAAAAAGTGCTCGTATCTGCATCCTTAAAAGGTTATTTTCACAAGGTTTAAAAAACCTAAGGTAAGCACAAGTAAAACATACTGATGGCATGAATATCAAGTAGTACTTTTCTAGTAAGCATAAATGAATTAGTGATTCTAACAGTTGTTGCCAACGTTTGAGAGACCTATGGTAAGGGTAAGTAGAACGGGGGAACAACCTTTACAACGCAACTTTTACCACACACTACCATTACAACGAAACTGTTACAACGCGAGTGCATTGACAACGCAGGACATTACAACGCAAGTCTTTACATCGACTTGCACTAGATGGCGTGCTAACATTAAAAATAGTGTAGTTTACTATCCCAACACCTTCCCTACTGTTACGTGGACTGGAGTTGGAATAGTAAATTACACTTTTTTAATGTTAGCACGCCATCTAGTGTAAGTCGATGTAAAGACTTGCGTTGTAATGTCCTGCGTTGTCAATGCACTCGCGTTGTAAAACTTTCGTTGTAACAGCATGCGTTGTAACAGCATACGTTGTAACGTCATACATCCAGTAGAACGTATTGGTAGCATGAATATCAATGAGGACGTTCCTAGTGAGCTTGAAACGTAGTAATTCTTACATTTGCTGCCAACGATAATCCACAAGCTTCAGTCAGTTCTGACGCAACAAATGAATATTCGTGTGGGTAAAACATAATAACACTGGGTTGTGCCTAGCACGGAAATATATAGTGACCTGACACCTGGTGGTAGAGGCAGCATTGGTACGCCAGCATATAATGGCGCGTGCTATCCAGAACGTGTTTTAACTCCCAACCACGTAACCCCTTGGTCAAGACTATCGTTACTCAATCATGGTAAATGTACATGGGAAACAGAAGGAACTATCGTCACCTGGTGACTTGTAGTTAAGGTGCCGAGAAACATGTATACAGTGACGCGTGATGTTAGTAATACGCTGTCTGCACAACTTCGCAACTTATATGAGGAAGAGGTATTGTTAATCGGTCTCAATGGCTGTATGTGAGAAAAACATAGTAAAACTCATACACATTGCGTAAATTAACCTGGAGTGCAGGAAATTAACTTCGTAAGTACCGACATGTAAAAAAGCAACGACATGTAAGGAAGTAAAGGTACCTTGTATCCCTGGTTGTGGGCTACATCGAGTAAACCAATCAATCAATCAATCAGTCATAGGCATTTATATAGCGCACTGCTCACCCGGAGGGCCTCAAGGCGCTAGGCGGGGGGGGAACGCTACTGCTCGAACAGCCAGGTCTTGAGTTGCTTCCTGAGGGCGAGATGGTCTTGCGTTGTCCGGAGGTGGATGGGGAGGGAGTTCCATGTCTTGGCTGCCAGGTAGGAGAAGGATCTTCCTCTGGCGGTGGCTCTGCGGATGCGGGGGACGGTGGCGAGAGCGAGGCTGGTGGAGCGGAGCTGGCGGGTGGGCTTGTGGAAGGTCAGGCGGCTGTTGAGGAACTTGGGGCCCAGGTCGTGGAGGGCCTTGTGTGCATGGGTGAGGAGTCGGAACGTGATTCTTTTGTTGACGGGGAGCCAGTGCAGGTCTCTCAGGTGTCCGGAGATGTGGCTGTGTCGGGGGATGTCCAGGATGAGTCGTGCTGAGGCGTTCTGGATCCGTTGGAGTTTCTTCTGGAGCTTGGCGGCGGTGCCGGCGTAGAGGGCATTCCCGTAGTCCAGCCGACTGGTGACGAGGCCCTGGGTGACCGTCTTCCTGGTCTCGGTGGGGATCCACCGGAAGATCTTTCGAAGCATGCGCAGGGTGTTGAAGCATGAAGACGAGACGGCGTTGACTTGTCTGGTCATCGAGAGGGAGGAGTCCAGGATGAAGCCTAGGTTGCGTGCGTGGTCCGTTGGCTTGGGGGTGGCTCCCAGGGCGGGGGGCCACCAGGAGTTGTCCCAGGCGGAGGGTGATGATCCCAGGATGAGGACCTCCGTCTTGTCTGAGTTCAATTTCAGGCGGCTGTTCTTCATCCATTCGGCGACGTCTTTCATCCCTTCGTGTAGGCGGGCTCTGGCGGCGTCCGGGTCGCTGGTGAGGGAAAGGATCAGCTGGGTGTCGTCGGCATAGGTGATGATCTTGAGGTTGTGTTGACGTGCGATGGTTGCGAGGGGGCTCATGAAGACGTTGAAGAGGGTGGGGCTGAGCGATGACCCTTGTGGAACGCCGCAGATGACTTCAGTGGCCGCTGACCGGAACGGGGAGAGGCGGACTCTCTGGGTTCTTCCGGCGAGGAATGAGGTGATCCACTCCAGGGCCTTCTCCTGGATGCCGGTGTTGTTCAGGCGCTGTACCAGGGTGCGGTGGCAGACAGTGTCGAACGCTGCGGAGAGGTCCAGGAGGATGAGGGCCGCAGTTTCCCCGTTGTCCATTAGGGATCTGATGTCGTCTGTGGCTGCGATGAGGGCGGTCTCCGTGCTGTGGTTGGCTCGGAAGCCGGATTGCGAGTGGTCGAGGGATCCGTTGGTCTCGAGGAAGGCGGCTAGCTGTCTGTTGACGGTCTTCTCGATGACTTTGGCAGGAAACGGGAGGAGCGAGATGGGGCGGTAGTTCTTGAAGGTCGGAGGGGTCTGCAGTTGGTTTCTTCAGCAGGGCACTGATCTCGGCGTGTTTCCAGCACTCCGGGAAGGTGGCGGTGTTGAAGGAGGCGTTGATGATGTCGCGGAGGTGGGGTGCGATGATGTGGTCGGCCGTGTTGAAGATGTGGTGTGGGCAGGGGTCCGTAGGGGATCCGGAGTGGATGGTTTCATTGTGCGTGTTGTGTCTTCGGTGCTGACTGGGGTTCAGGTGCGGAGGGTGGCGGTGGGGGGCATCGGTTCGGTGGTGGGGTTCGTGGTTGGTGGGCCGAAGCTGTTGTGAATGTTGGCGATCTTGTCGTGGAAGAAGGCTGCGAGGGAGTCGCAGAGGTCTTGCGAGGGAGTGATGTCATTGTTTCCGGCGTCGGGGTTGGAGAGCTCTTTGACGATGCTGAAGAGTTCCTTGCTGTTGTGGGTGTTGTTGTCCAGTCGTTCCTTGAAGGCTGTCTTCTTTGTGGCGCGGATCAGTTGGTGGTGTTGGCGGGTGGCGTGTTTGAGGGCCGTCATGTTGTCTGTGGTCTGGTTGGTGCGCCAGGTGTTCTCCAGGGAGCGGCAGTTCTTCTTGGAGGTGATGAGCTCATCGGTGAACCAGGAGGCTTTCTTGCTGCCGCGTCTGCTGGGGGGGTTCTTCTTCAGTGGTGCGAGGGCGTCTGCGCAGTTGGTGATCCACTGTGTGAGGTTGTTGGCGGCTTCGTTGGGGTCCGTTGAGCTGGTGGGGGGGTTCTGGCTGAGGAAGGTGGTGAGCTGGTCGCTCTGGGGGCATCATAAGTAAGGAGCCGGGAGGGAGGAGCAGCTGGGTGGCGGGAGCGGGGCGGCGAATGGAATCACAGGGGGGCGGGGCCGCAGGGAGGCAGCGGCAGGAAATTCCAAGAAGCAGCAGGCAGCAGGAAATTCCCAGGAGCAGCGGGAAATTCCCAGGAGCAGTGGGCAGCGAGCGAAGGAATCTGTAGGCAGGAGGCGGCAAATGCAGGCAGGAGCGGCAACAGTGAGTGGGGCGACCAAGCCCTGTGGAGGGCTGAGCGGTCACACTCTGTGGTCCCCTACGGTCCCCTTAAGTAAGGAGCCGGGAGGGAGGAGCAGCTGGGTGGCGGGAGCGGGGCGGCGAATGGAATCACAGGGGGGCGGGGCCGCAGGGAGGCAGCGGCGGGAAATTCCAAGAAGCAGCGGGCAGCAGGAAATTCCCAGGAGCAGCGGGAAATTCCCAGGAGCAGCGGGCAGCGAGCGAAGGAATATGCAGGCAGGAGGCGGCAAAGGCAGGCAGGAGCGGCAGCAGTGAGTGGGGCGACCAAGCCCTGTGGAGGGCTGAGCGGTCACACTCTGTGGTCCCCTACGGTCCCCTTAAGTAAGGAGCCGGGAGGGAGGAGAAGCTGGGTGGCGGGAGCAGGGCGGCGAATGGAATCACAGGGGGGCGGGGCCGCAGGGAGGCAGCGGCGGGAAATTCCAAGAAGCAGCGGGCAGCGGGAAATTCCCAGGAGCAGCGGGAAATTCCCAGGAGCAGCGGGCAGCGAGCGAAGGAATCTGCAGGAAGGAGGCGGCAAAGGCAGGCAGGAGCGGCAGCAGTGAGTGGGGCGACCAAGCCCTGTGGAGGGCTGAGCGGTCACACTCTGTGGTCCCCTTAAGTAAGGAGCCGGGAGGGAGGAGCAGCTGGGTGGCGGGAGCGGGGCGGCGAATGGAATCACAGGGGGGCGGGGCCGCAGGGAGGCAGCGGCGGGAAATTCCAAGAAGCAGCGGGCAGCGGGAAATTCCCAGGAGCATCAGGAAATTCCCAGGAGCAGCGGGCAGCGAGCGAAGGAATCTGCAGGCAGGAGGCGGCAAAGGCATGCAGGAGCGGCAGCAGTGAGTGGGGCGACCAAGCCCATTGGAGGGCTGAGCGGTCAAGAGGGAGGTCGTTCCCGCTCTTAAAAGTAATAAAAGATAAGAAGAAAGGGATATATGAAAGGTACTCATAAGTTTATACATTACAGTTCCTTTGGCGGCGTCCTCGTGTGCTGCTACCTTTACCTTTGCGGCGATGCGCGACCAGTGCTTGCTCTGCCTCTTCTTACCCGGAATTGTTAGGGGTACTGTTTGGGCAGGGTTAAAAAGGAAAATGTAAACAAAGAGAGAGGACTGAGAGTTCATTGTGAGTCACCGTGTAACTGCGGTACCGATTCTGTGCTCATGAAAAATAAATAAAATCCATGATGTTCACTCCTTAATGTTGGTGGTGAAACGTAGATGTCGGAAATGAAGTAGTTATCAGGAGAGACTGCTGAAAGAAAGAGGAGGTAATTGGGGGAGAAAAAATATCTCTTGTCCATAACCAGATTCTGTCTTTCAATAAAGTTATATTGACAAAATTATTTCTTAATGCTTAGCCATGGAATATTATCGTTCAAACCATATGTATGTGTTTGTAAGTGATAAACCAACCTTTGTTCCTTTTCAAACAGTATATTTTCTGCGTTATAGTTTTTGGTGGTCAAGGTCTCCAAGATTACCCATTGTAGGTCATTGACAGTGTGTCCTTTTTCCAGGTAATGGCTACTCATTTTGGTAGTACTTTTTAGGGCTCGCTGAGGCCAGCGCATGCGCTGGCTCGGCGAGACATTTTGTAGTTGGGATTTTTAAAGTGCTGCCTGTGGCCTAAAGCTTGAGTGCACGTGAGCGTGCACGCGCGCAGCCGCCATGTGTTTCGTCATGCTTGATCGCGTCTCCGATCACTTTAACTACTTCAAATGCAGCGCGCTCACCCCTGCTTTCACTTTTGCCGTGTCCGCGATCACTTTAACCAAATGCAGCGCTCGCGCCCCTGCTTTCACTTTTGCCGTGTCCGCGATCACTTTAACCAAATGCAGCGCTCGCTCCCCTGCTTTCACTTTTGCCGTCTTTTCACCCCTGCAATCACTTTTGCCGTCTTTATTATTATTATTTTTTCTTTTAACTACTTCAAATGCAAAGCACCTTGTTCTTTCTGCACGGCGTTCCATACCGAAGAAGCCTCCTGGACGAAGGATGACTCAGGTTCGCTAGAGCAAATAAACGCCTCTCTTGCTAGTGCGCTGCTCGGATCAGTGGGAAATTAGATTCACTCCGCCTCGCAGCTGCGCACTTCTTCTGTTTCTCGCTCCTTTTGTTTACTCTCGCTCCCTAGACTAGCTCTGTTTGTTGGGCATTGCTCTTGCCGGAAGTCCTCCCTGAATCCTGGATGGGTGCTGGAGTACACCCAGAGTTCATGTTTTATTTGGAAGCGTTCCGTTGCAGCTCTTTTGATTGAAGTCTCTGGCTGGGAAGGAGGTTGGCGAGAGGTAAGCGTTTTCATTGACATTTTTTTTTTTTATTGACATTTGTGTGAGCTGATGCCCGCGACATTGAAGCACACGCGAGTCTCAGGTCTATTTTCACACATTTTCACGCTACGTGCACAAGGCAGCTCGCGCTCCCACCGTGATACAAATCATTACTTTTCAAACACTCTCATAGCGGCTGAAGAATAACAGCCTGAACGAAGCGCGACCTGCGTCCGCCCCATTAAACCCCGAGCAGATGGAATCGCCGGGCATTCACAGCGTTGCGCTGCGTTTGGCTCCCCGGTGATGGCTTGCACCATGTACAATTATGGCTTATTTTTAGAGCGGGGGCAGGGAAGAGGCGGTAACCCCCGAGGCGCGTGCATCCCTGTGTGATCGTGGACAAGACTAGTGCGGCGCTGTACACCTCAATTTCATCTTCGGCCCTAGCTATTGATTTGAACCAGGTCAGAATCTCGCGTGAGTGGCTACCTCGACCTTAGGGTTCAGGGAGCTGGCCAAGTGAACCACTAAAATACCGCTTTATTTGCATGACTTCAAAGGCTCAACAGAAAGACTCCTCTGTGTTGAAATATGACTGCCGGTTTGGGGGACTCCTACCCACGGTACACGGACTATGGCATTTTATGCTTTTTTTTGCACTCAACTTCTTCATTCTGTCTGCCTCTCTCTACCACCCCCTCCACCCAGACCCCCCCGCCCGGCTCGTGGTCCTCTCTGCCATTCTTCACTCTTTATTTCCTTCTGTTTCTTGCTCTCTATCACCCACTCTTTTCCAGTTTGCCGATTGGTTCTTTGTGTCTCTCCTTCTACTCTTTGTTTCTGGGTCTTTCCTGCCGCTCCGTGTTTCTGCTCCCCTCGGTACCACTCTGTGTGTGTGTGTCCCTCTCTCCACCACACCCGTTCCTCACACCCCTTATTCCCATCTCTCATCCCCTGGCTTCTCTCCTCTAGCCTTGCCCCTCTCTTGTCTCATTGTCCCCTCTCCCTTCTCTGAATCCACTTTCCCTCGCCCGCTCCACCATCTTTCCTATTCTCATCTTTACTCCTAATGTAAATCGATAAAAAGCGCATTATTGATCTAATTTGAGTCTCCTGGTCCCACCGGTTTCTACTTTTAACACATTTCTCCTTCTTTCCCTGGTGGGTGTACTTTGAGGGGTCAGAGGTCTCGCCCTGCAGACCCACACATGCTAGGAGGGGCATAAGGCGGTCAGTGGGGTGGGGGCATCTGTTGGGAGCTCCTGCCTCTCTCTACTCCAGTCCTGCTGAGGATGGAGACAGTTTCTGCCAGACATACCCTCTCATTACTGACATCCTAGTTGTTCGTGTGGACTATTTAAACATTTTGAGCAATCCTATCTCCCGAACTCCAAGGGCTGGCGAACAGTGGCCCACTGTGTGCAACGTACAATCTTAACCATTTACTCCCACGCAGGAGAGGAGGTCCTGACAGTAACATGACCACGCTTGTTTTAGTTGGTTCTGCCCCAAGCTTCTATACATATACAGGTCCAGTGCACATCGCCCCTTTGGCAGGCTGCTCCTTGCATGTATATTGCTTCATTAGTCCCAGCCCTTCTATCCCATTCTTCTTCATACTGACTGAAATGGCCTCTCCCTAATAGAAAGCTCCAGAAGGTCCAAAGGTCATGCACAGGTTACTGTACCCGTGTGTTGTACAAAGTAGGTATATTCCTACAAGTATCTTCCTGTGTTCTGTAAAGAATGTTGTCATCACTTACCAGTAATAGTCATTTCTCCTAAACTTACGCACCAACACCCCAATCATTACTACTAGGATCAACTCCACCTCACTGAGGCAGGACTCTCCAAGAAATGCTGAAAATGAAAGCCCTGCCGCCCCCACCCTCACCCGAACTGGTGAGGGAATTGTTAATGGAAAATATATCAGAAAACTACATGAAAAGGTACATATAAGGAACAATAATATCAAGAGTTTTATATAGCTCTATATAACGGCCAACTCCCGTTTTTCACTATCCTATGTTATATAACTGTTGCCCAATTCATGGGTCTCAATTCACCCACCTCAGATGAATGGAGAAGGGAGTCTGACTTGCCATGATTCGAAACCCATAACCTCATCCAGCAACTCTTTCACTCTCATCATCCAATCTTTCATTCATTAATCCATCCAATCAACACCACATAATTCAACACTAAACCACATAATTGAACTCAACACAATTACACTACACGCCACATACATCCATTCCACACCATAGAATTCCACAACATGCCACACAATTCAGAAGGACACCACATAATTGAGTCATCGAGCATAGCCAATAGGTCTCGCCTTTGGGTCCTTTTAAGTGTTTAACCATGCAACAGTTGATGTTGTTGCACCAAGGATATTATGCTGCATAACTAAATACTTATAAGGTCCCCAAAGCGAGACCTATTGGCTATGCCAATGCTTGTTTTACACTTGACATTACTCCTGTGTTCACAGAGTCGTTGCTTGACTTTCCTACATGTCATCCCTATGTAGCGCAATTCACAAGGACAGGTAATCATGTAATCTTTGCACCAAAATCTTCAACGCATCAACATTGTTGCAACACTTTTGTTGCCCTGCGGGTCGCATCTAAAAGGTACATTGACTTAAAGTGTCGCATTTAAGAACTAAAGAGAACTAAGCTAAATTCTACCATCTATAGTAACAGTATTGTGTATTTTTGTCGTTTATGGTCTTGTGGTAAATCTATATAAAGAATACTTATTTTTGATATTAAACCTGTGTGGTGTCCATCTGTAGTGTTGTCACTTGATTACTGTAGGGGTTATTTTAGGAGTGTACCCCCTTACCCTGACTAGAGGCGAGGGTCCCTGTTTGTCACAAGTGCATACCTGTGCCAACTAGAGACCCCCAAGTCTAACATGGTGCCTGCAGACTTATGGACAGAATGTAAAATTACAGTTAATTGGCCTAGTGAAGAATATCCAAGAGATTCAAAAACAGGAGCACCTTCAGATGACGTGATGAAGAAATATCATCAAGTAATTACATTTTCGAAAGGGAAGATACCTCCAAAAGAAACAGATAGGATACAAATAAATCAAACTACCCAAGAGCCAAATGAGTCTGTTCATGCCTATTATAAAAGGTAATTACAGGCATTTAAGCAGTACAGTGGATTTGAGAGTATTGGAGATAAGGATATGGGACATTTTGTGTATCGATTTGTTACTGGATCAACTCCTGAGATTAGTCAGAAGATTCAACATCATAAGATTTGTTGGCAGAGTAAAACCATACATGAGATATTAAAGTATGGTAAATATTGTGGAGACGATATTGAGGATAGGCATAAGAAACTAAAAGAAAAGATGATGTAGGCACAAATGAAATTGGCAAAACAACAGGGAATACATTTAGATGGTCAAACTGATGGACAGACAAAAGAGCAGAGTCAGAGTGATAATGTGGCAAGTAGTGGTAAACAAAATGGACGAATGAGCAGAGAGGATGAGAAGAAAAAGTTTCCTTGTCATGGATGCAGAAAGCTTGGACATTGGAAAAACGAGTGTAAAAATATTCAGAATAATAATGGCCCAAATCAAAACTTAAATCCACAGACGCAGAATGAGGGATTTGTAAATCAACCACAGCAGGTAGGTAATCAGAAGTATCAGTTGCCACCTGCCCCTATGCCATAGTTTGTGAATCAGGCACAGTACAGTGCGGATGCCGGGTTTCCAGGAAGCAGTAAGAAAAATTCTGTGGTTTCACAATATTTTCTACAGAATAAAAATGAAGAAGATATGTGGATGCAATGACGGTGCCTGGGGGGCAGGAAGAGGAATGCGTACTTGGCGCATCCTTACCGGTAGGTCAGTCAGGTCCATTTGTAGATGGGAAAGTGGAAGGTAATGAAATCACTTTTCTATTGGATACTGATGCTACCTGTTCTACTGTGAGAACAGCAGACATCCTATACCTACCCCTCTCGGGAGACTCTATCCAAGTGGTTGGAGTTACCAACCAGCAGATCAGAACTCCAATTACAAAGCCTAAGGAGGTACAAATTGGAACCTTCAAAGATATGCATACATTTGAAGTCTGTGATTCAAGTCCAGTGAATTTGTTAGGTAGAGACCTTTTGTGTAAAATGAACTGTACAGTTTATTGCACACCGGATGGTATTGCTTTCCAAACCCCTGACGAAGACATGGTTTATAAAATGATGCTAGCTAAGCAAGGTACTGAAGTTGACGAAATGTATTCATTTATGACTGAAAATGATTCACCAGAAGAACTAAAGACTACAGTAAATCCAGAAGTATGGGATTTCACTGGAAAAGAAATAGGTCTAATGGCAAATGTAGACCCAGTAAAAGTGACTGTGAAAGAAGGTGCAGTTTATCCAAACACCCGACATTACAAAATTTGTTCAGAAGTTAAAGCATGTGTAGCTTCTGAAATTGATCGAATGATTAAGCAAGGCATTCTAAAAGCAATGATGAGCCGTCCTTGTAACTCACCTATATTAGGTCTCAATAAACCTAGTGGAAAGTACAGGATAGTGCAAGATTTAAGGACAATCAATAAAATTGTATGCCATGTTGTCCAGTGGTGCCAAGTCCAGCAGTGATTTTGTATCAGATACCTTGGAATGCTGGCTGGTTCACTGTAATTGATTTGTGTCAAGCCATTTTCTCGATTCCTTTACACCCTGATAGCCAGTATCTTTTTGCTTTTCAATTTGAGAATCGTATCTTGGCATGGAATCGAGTTTCTCAAGGGTATACTGAAAGTCCATCTATTTTTAGTCAAATTTGGAAAAGGTGTCTAAAAAGATTAGTTATGCCCCGACTTTCAGTCTTAGTGCAGTATATTGATGGCCTGCTCGTAGCATCAAAGTGCATAGATGATTGTGTCACTGATTCAATTGCACTATTAAATCATTTGGCTGATGAAGGTCACAAGTTATCTCCAGAAAAAATAAACTTTTGCAAAAAAGGAGTGAAAAATTTGGGACATAAAAAAGAAAGAAGAGTGAGGAAAGTGACCACAGAATCAAAATAAAAAGACAAATGCAACTAACCCAAATGCAGAGAGAGATCAGAATGTTTCTAGGGGTAGTAGGATACTGTAGTATAGTTCCTATATCCCTGATAGGCTCTGCGCATTGGAATAATATACACTATAGATCTGACATAGGACTGAGGTCAGTATATCGCTATCGAGTACATTAAACTTAATTACATGTATGTGCCAGTTAACTTAGAGGTCACTAGAAACTTCTTGAATATACAAGAAGGGATTAGTCTCTGAAAACCGCATGACAACTTTGTTTCCCTTAGAATCGGAACAATCTCATAGTCGTGGAAACAATAGATAACAGTTTCACTCAGTCAATCATGCTTGCTTCGTTTCTACAGAGTGGCACAGAAATATAGAGACGGGTGTTTCAATAAAAGGGTTTTTATTGAACAGTCTTATTTCTCATGCAAGAGATATGAACTGCTACAGTCGTAAGATAGGCTGCGAAGTACAATATGTATGAGGTTAGCAGCAAGATAAAATAATACTGCAATAGCATGGCTTGTAGCTATGACATATATTAATTAAAATACATACATAAATAACACAAGGTAAAATGTGATACTCATCTAAATTGTTCTACCCCAGTGTACCTAACCTAAGTGTAGTGCAAGGTTTGAAGTAGGTGCCCTTTCGAAAGTATAGCTAGCTATTTTTTAGTTTTAGCCAAGAGTTGCCTAAAGTTTCTCTAAGTTCTAGTCAGCTCCATTCCTTAGAATGAGAGAGGTTGGAATCTCTTTTCCGGGACTCGATATTCTTACACCCCACAAGGGAAGTCAGAAACACTGGAGCTGGATTCTCTGCGCGGAGGATGACACCGTCTGTTCAGTGCATCAGGCTGGAACTCGATCTCCTTCTGAACTTGCCGTGGTTGGATTGAATCATCCGGGAACCGCAGTTTGCCAGGGCAAGTGCAGGTATATTTATACCTTGAAGGTGTTTAGGAATGCCAGCATTGACGTAAAAGTCGGGCAGAGGAACGTCTTGAATGAACCCCTAAGGAATAGATGTTCATGCATACTTAATGAGTTCTTGGAGAAATCAATATCCAAGCTGAGGGAAATTCCTAAAGGCTTAAGAGTCTGGTTTTCCAAGGACTTGTTGTGACGTGGATGGACGGATGTAGGTGACCATGCCTGTATTTGGTTTGTACGGACAATGTCTAAATAAGGGCAGGATTTCTATGCCTAAATAAGGGCAATGTGAAATGTACCTATATAAGGGCACAAATCGGTGAAACCTATATACGGTATCTAAATCGACACACAACACCCACTCCAGTTTTGTAAGAACGACGTTAGTAAATCCTAAACGTTCTAAACATATCTTAAAGCAGAGTATCGCATGAGTTGCTAAAACAAGCTAAAAACATATCTAAAACATATGTCCTAAAAATGGATTACAAAACCATTGCTATGTGTAAGGTGGTGTACATATTAAAAGCAATGTTTGATTCTAAGCATAGGATCAGTTTTGAATTCTAAACGAATGAACACAAATATATACATATGATGAAATGGCTCGTTAATACAGAAGAAAAAGGGGCTGAAACTATTTCATAACAGGTTACATAAGTCAATTGTGGTTGATGACAAGGTGACATACTATCCCTGGAAGAGTTATCAAAGAATTCTGTTCTCTATGAATAGTTCTACTGTAAGCAGATTACTGTGCCAAAAATGAAAAATACAAATTTGGAAAAAAATTAATTAATCATAGAAAAAAGTTCCAAAGTCAGTATCTCGTTTGAAAAAGAATGAAGGCCAATTCAGAGTCTCTACGGAACACTGTGTACTTGAATCAAAAGTCTGTTTGCGGGCCTGGAGAAAACATGAAACCTTCAATTTCTGTAGACAAAAAGTCGTCTACCGTGGTAGGTGAAAGTTGGAATACCTCGTGTAGAAGATTAACAGCACATAGATGTGGACCATCGCTTTCAGCAGTTGAAGCATCAGCAATGTCCGAATCGGATGTTACCTGCGCGCCTGTTCTTTCCTCTCATACCTCGCAGTAGCATTTTGCTTCTGTGAGATCTCAATGAATGCCGCCATCAGGATTGGTAGCCGCTGGGGACAACACATAACATGGGCCGTTACCGGGTCCAGCAGAGTATCGATATCCGTAGGCATGACTGATGGGAGTGTTAGACAAGTGTCCAGCACGCATTCTTCACCGCATAGCAGGCAGCGTAGAACAGGTAAGATGCAATCTTGCCAGATTGGTCTGAATGACAGAAACCAGGTGGTGTTTAATTCTCGTAGACAAGGTAAACCCAAAATGTGGACGATGCGCTCACGACACTTCATCTCCAATAGAGTTCTGTCCATGATGATCTGGGTATCGCTGGTGATTTGGCTTGCCATATCGTAGCAGTAGGAGCAAAAATAGTATCCCTGCAACGAGTGCTAAAAGGAGCGGCAGTCCACCAAACACAGAGTGCACGAAGTTTGGAAAAATTCCAAGGACTGCTTGAAAAGGTGTTAACAGTCCTGCACACACGTTATTAAATACATGTACAATACCGCTCGTATCAGACATGTTTAAGATACGACCTAACATTTCTGAGAAATGCACAGGGCAGTTTGTATTCAAAAGGGGATGTATCTCCGCGGAAGTCCTTGCGACTTGCAGGTCATAGGTCTCTTTGGCAGAGGTCAAAGGTACAGTTTTTTGTAAAAGAATGGCTTTCATTCTGCTTAGAGTATCAACTTGTATAGAAGAGATATTCAGTGAAGGCCATAAAGGTGACTACCTGACTATGTCTATTTGGGGAAACAAGACTTGCATACAGCAAGTGACCCTGGATGTAACCATTACTAGATATGGGATACCTGGCAGCATGCCACAGCAGCTGTGATCATTCAACATAATGTAACTCCCATTCGAAAGTTGACCAAAAATTGGATTGATCACTGCTGCTGGTGAACCGTGCAGGTGGCAGGATAAGTTTGTAGTGGAACCTTCACAGGCCCCGTGTATGTTAATACCCTGACAAAGGAGAGAACCACTTAGTGCGTGTTCACAGTTTTCACCGCTAAGAAACACTTCACGTCCCCCACTCCAACATCTGTGTGTGTAAGGTAAATTCCAGGATGTCTTGATGTATTCTTTACCCAACCTTTCATATTTGCCTGCTGGTATATGTTTTAGGCAATACTGAAAATGGAAAGTCGTAACAGGCAGAGTAATTTTACCATGTATGATCTATTCAGTAGCTGGTTTTTCTGCCATTGTGAAAGGTAATTTTTCCAGTTTTTCAATGCTCAGCACCGTATCGTCTGCTCCCCTTTGTGCCAGTTTGATCTGTTTATCAGTTAGATTGAATTCTGCAAACAGTAACGTAGTATTGATTAAACGCCAAGGCACAAAGCCAGAATGCAAGTTTTGTAGCGTCCAGCCTAATAGCATAATAGAACGTAGCTGATATTAACCATGTTGCAGCATGACCAAATCTTGTTCAATGATGTCTATGAGAGAGGATACAATGCTGCCCAAAGAATATATTCTGGACGACAGAGTCGTTAAACCATTGTCTACTACATAGAGAGATTCCATGCTTCCATGCTTCATTATAAGCAGCGTAGATACCGGCATATATGAAGCGTTTTTGCGTGGTTTTCCTGGTACCAACAAGAATTCCCTAAGGTCTGCGCCTTCTTGAAGTAAAGTTAAGTGTTGCTTTACATCCTCAAGTGTAGCTTTCTGCAGCTAATCAAGGCAAAGTTTCCCTACACTATGTTGTTACTACCCCTGGGGGCTGTCTTTGAGTATAGCGTGGATCTGGCCTATTAAAGGTGAAACCTTGTGTTCTGTTCAGGAATCAATCTTGACAGTTGTTTGTGTCTAAGGGCCAGAGCAACCATTTTTTCCATTCAGGATCTGATCTGTTGTGATGCAAAATAGTATGTACGTACCCCTGTGTAGTGCTATTACTTGCAGGTGCAGGTATAGACAGAGTGTTCATGTCTTTTATCTTGGCTAATCCAAGGCATGAAGTTTGTTGGACAGTGTCATTCAAAAACATAATTTGCTCAGGGATTATACAGGCTCTAAACAAAGCTTCAATTCCCTGCACTTGCCAATCTTTAGCACCACAGACAGTTTTTGTCTCAATGTTGTCTTTCCAAAAGTCGTAACCCTGTCTAGACAGTCGGGCAATAAAGGCTGTAAAATAAATCTGTTTTTTTATTTGTCAACATAGTTTTCATTCCTGTTTTGTTCACATTTTTAAAGTAAAATGTTTCTGCTTTTGATAAATTGAACCCTGAAAAATATGGAAATTTCATTGCAAATGTTTTTGAGCTACCCTTTGGTGGTGTAGGACAATGTTCCCATTGGTTATACATAAATACATTTCTAGGTGTTGCAGATTTATGCAAGAAATGATGACCATAATGGTTTTAACAATACAGTTGTTCATAGTCCGATGAACCTCGTAAATATTCATTATTAGTGAATGCAGTTGTCATCTCTAGATCAGACATCATGTTATTAACAGCCTCGAAGTCCCAATCATCAGAAAAGGTACTAGAGGTAATAAAGTCACTTAACCTCTTCACTGCGGCGCAAATTCCGCCGCAGTGCTGGACATTCCAATCGCGGGCGTGGTCATGACGGCTCCCGGCCGTCGTCCGCACACGCCCATTGTGACTCATGACGGCCGGGAGCCGTCATGAGCATGGAAGAGGTTAATGAAATTTTCAATAAGTGTGGAATCTTCAAAAGCTCAGACGTGCCAAAAATGTCATATTCTGCTTTGTCCCAAACTATACCATCTGATATAGGAATTGCTGTGATGTTCACTGCTGACAAGCTCCTTGCTTCACCATGTGATGATTTGTGTGGCTGGAGAAGTAAGTTCACTCTTTTACTTGCTGTGTCCATTTGAATATGCCTTCCATTAATCAGCATACCCAGAGTTATTACCAGAGCTAACCAAAGTAGAAAGAAGAAAATTCCCAAAACACTCCATAGTTCAATCCACGGTGAAACCAGATAAGTGTTTTTCAAGAGTTGAAAAAAGTCTGTTGCTTGTTCTTTGAAAGTTCTTTGTACTGGCGTCATTTCAGGTTCACTGGGATCCTCAGAAAACATATCAAAGTTAATGAAATAGCCAGAAGCAGTTCAGTCAATGGTTAGAATTGCATCTGGATTTGATGAAATTGCTGGAACCAGTTGATCACTTGTTACTTCGCTGTAGACAGGTGTATCAGGACGAACAGTTATTTGGGTGTCAATAGGTATAAGTTCCATAGCATTGTTGCTTAGTCCTCTATTTCTCACTGTCGAATCTTCAAAGGTGTCTTTCAGTTTGAACCTCTTGGATTGTAGCTAGAGGAGTGTATCTGCTACATTGGCGGAGGCCACTTAGCCTACTGTTCAGTTTTGGCCACATAGTGTGGTTTGATCAGGTCAATTGACACAAATCTTTTCTCCTTTTTACCAGCAAGGGGCGGCAAAAGTACTGTTCTTGATCCGTGGATTGCTAGGACAGGTACTGATTGTCTCTAAGAAGGACCAAATTCCTCCTTGTCCGCGATCTTTTCTCTGACTAGATCACCAAGCTTTGGGATCCAGACAGGCCTTGCCGGGACGGCCGGATTGTTCTCAGTGGAGGTTGACTTCAGGAACACGTTGTTTTGTTTCGTTCTTAGTTCATTTAAGTCCTGCAAAACAGTCAAACGATCTTTGATATCAAATACTTTATTCTCCACCACTGTGCCTTTCATATCAAGGTCTGGAACCAACATTCTAGTCCCAAATAGGACCGCATATGGAGTGACACCCTCTAGAGTACTTCTTGGCAAGTTGTTGATTGCGTGATGTACCCCATAAAGATGTTTGACCCACCCATCACCCGAACCTAATACCCTAGCTGTTATAGACTGCTTTATGTCCCGGTTCTTTCTTTCCACAACAGAATTTCCCTTGGGATGGAATGGAGAAGAATACCGCAATGATACGCCCAGACTGGCCAAGGCTTCTTTGTAAGCCCTAGAGCTAAACGCAGGGCCCTGGTCAGAATGTAGTGTGCCTATTGCGTATGTGCCGATAAAGACTCGCAAATCTTTTATAACAGTTCGAGCGTCAGCCGAGTGCTAAGGCCACATTCATAGGAACCTAGACTTAGTATTTTAGGATTGTATTCGTCCACGAGGACGCATGCATATAGTTAGTCTAATGCTGTCTAACAATGGTGTCTGAACTGGGCTGGCTATTTTGAAGTCAGGTGTCTGGTGGTGTTCTGTACTGCGATCTCTAATTCATGCTTTACAGTTATCAATAAAGATGTGAATCTGAGTATTCATCCCTGGCCACCGGTACATCTCTTAACTCTAATATTGTTTTCGAGATCTCCTGATGTATCAGACCCTCTCCGAGATGCGCTTCACAAATCAAACTTGTCCTGTGCTCCATATTTGGAATTGCTCTATCCCCCACTCCCGGGATTCGAGCAAATGGAACTCCATTCGCATCAATTATATATGAGTGGAAATTTATTAGGTAATGCTGCACCGCTGCCTTTGCTTGATGCATTGACAGCCAGCATTATTTCACTGTCTATTTTCGTTTTTGAACGTGTGATTGCAGGTATGGCAGCCATTTGCACAGCCCCTTTCGCGGCTTCATCAGCCAATGAATTCCCTTTAACATGAACGCCATCACGTAGATGACTCAGCGTGTGTATCACGTGAGTTTTTTGTAGTCCGTTTTGCAACTGAACTACTTGTTCCCAAAGCAATTTGTGCTTGATTGTGCCACCTTTTGCATCTTTGAAACCATTTTGAAGCCAATACTGTAAATATTAATTGTAAGATTGAACACAATAAAAAGAATTGCACACTATGAGTGTGGGGAATTCGCTATCTGTATTTTCAAGTGCCATCTTGAATGCTTGTAGTTCAGCTCACTGAGCTGTACAATCTCCTAGAGATTGCGTTTTTGTGACCATTGGTCTGAATTTATCATCTCGCATGCGACCTTTAATGATAGCACACGCTGCACTGTAAGCTTGTTTACTTTCCGTAGCGGATTGTGCAGATCTGTCAGTATAAATTATGAATTCATACTGATCAAGAGGGACAATTTCAGTAGGCAGAGGACATTCGTGTTTGTATTGCAGGAATGCTTGTGTTTTCAAATAAGGATCAAAAACATATTCGACATCAGTTGCAGCAAGAGAATTAACCCATTGTATCCATCTCGGATGTAAAGCTTTAGCATTTGGAATGCTAGCTTTTGTAACTGCCTCTCAGGCTGGTATCAGAGTTACGACAATAATGCGTTCCCCCTGGGCTAGAGCTCTTTCTTTTGCTACAGCGGTTTGAACTGCTGTCAGAAATTTTTCTGTAGAAGTGAATTTCATTTCTGCTTGTGTATACAAGTGTGATTTGTATGGGGAAACAGCCTGATTCATGAATCCTTAGCAACCAGTGTATTAAAAAACGAATCCTTAACCACGACCTTTACCAGAACCACGACCTCATTAACCACTACTGTACAAGAACAACGACCACCTGAACCACGACTTAATAAACCAGAGGTGAGTGTCAAAATGTTAATAATTAATTTAAATGCAATTTTAATAAAATTATTTTGAACGGGATGTTGATTTTTAAACCAGCGGTAAGTGTTAAAATGGTAATAATGAATCTTAAATGCAAGTGTAATAATAATAAAATAATTTGGAACTGGATTTGATTTTGGGATATATTTAATAATTTAGGAATCTGTAATATTATTTTAAAAATAAATTTGCACATTGCCTGATTTTAATTACGATGTAGAAATATTATTTTTTTAATTTAGAGTGTTAGGCCAGTAGATGGCACTGTTGGTTTGTTTTTCAGTGATGTAATTAAGATCAGTGCTCGATGCGACTGATCTCTCTGCTTGTCGAGTTGAAAAAATACATTGCAGCCAAATACAGGAGTTTGTGCAGAGATCTAGGGACATCCATTAGAAGGGAGTTGAAAATACCATCTGAAAAATAGGATGCTGAATATGACTCAGTGTCAGCTGAGAGAATTGAATACGCCATAACCCATGATTAAGTCTGGCTGACCCCATTTTGAAGCACCTATAAAACAGAAGGAGAGGGGGATTTTGTGGAACACCCAAAACAATAGTTCATATCCAAAAGGATAGTTGAGGAAAACTATGAGCAAAATTTCATCTTGGTCATTGACAGCGCTTCATTGGACATCAAATAGTGATAACCAAATTCCATATACGTATGTCTCAGCCTTACGAAAAGCAGTACTTGAATATTGCTTCCTGACTATGATCTATCTTTTCACTGAACTGTTGATTCTTTCATTGAATCAAGAATTAAAAGTGACCATCTTCCACAGGCTGTATCAATTTACCCCTTGACTGGTAGATTCCCGTAATATGAAAAATTAATCATTCTCGTGGTTTAGTAATTCGTTGTACATTACGTAGTGGTTTGGCTTTGGTAGTGGTTTAGCCTTTGTGGTTTAGGTATTCGTTGTTTGAGTGGTAGTTGTTTAGTCATACAACCATTTGTATGCAATTGGTACTTTTTCACCTTCGTTAAAAGTTAAATAGGTGAATCTGCATTGACCCGGAATTATTCGGATCACTAAGTTGCGTACGTTTAAGCATGTTTGCAAGTGTTTCGTTGCGAACATGTCAGTGTCAAGTGAACGCAACATTTCTGTGTGTTTTTGTGTCCAATGTGTGATTTTAAAATCAGGTTTGATTAGTTCGTAGAGAGGTTTAACTCTCTCTGTGTAATTTAAAATGTAAGTTCTTCCAAAATTCAGGAAACCTAGTATCGACTAAGTTTTTCAGCGTTTTTGGAGGTTGGAGCAGCGCACACTTTTCTAAAACGTTGGCTGCCAGTCTCTTGCCTTAACTTCAAAGGTCATATCCTAGAAAAAGGACGTTGAGGTGGGTAAATCTCTATTTTTTTAAAGTTGAATTTGTAACCCTCAGAGGCGAAGACCAATATAATTGTGCTTACCCTGTTCAAGTGCCTATCCAGGTCATCGTCTGTCAGATATATATCATCAACGTATGACAATGCCTCGTCATCATCAGTTTGTAGTAACTCTGTTACCCTAGCTGAGTATAACCCAGGCTATTTTTGAACCCCTGTGGGAGTCGACAAAATTGACCCTGAGTCCCCATTATTGAGAAAGCGGTCAAATATCTGTTTTCTGGTGCAATATTTTGACAAACGAAACCATTTGAAATATCTAATGTGGTTTTATATCTTTTACGCACAATGTTATTCATTAATGCTGTACTGTGTGCATTTGGCACTGCAAATGTTTTGCAACAAGAATTTAGGTGTCTGTAGTCCAATGCTAGACGATATGTATTGTCTGGTTTGGAGACAGGAAACAAAGGATTGTTCATTGATGAGGTGCATGTTTCAATCACCCCCTGGTATTCAAGTTGATCTAAAATCTCACTGACCTGTTTTTTAGCTTCTTGCTTAACTGGGTACTGCCTTTGTGCAGTTGGTTTACGTTTTAACTGGATTTTATGGTGAGGTGAGTCCTCATCCCATCCTACATGATTTTTATATAGTGCTGGTGCTTGGGCCACTGCCCATTTCCTGGCTAATGTATATTTTAAATGTACTGGAACATGGTTGGAGAAGGCTGGCATAATGATGTCCTCGCCATGTGGGCACTCCTTGACAAATTCTGGTGGCCAGTCCTGTTCTGCTAGAAGTATATCATAACCCTTTGAAAGATGCTCCCGAAAGAGTGCTTTCACTTTTCTAGGTATGTCTCCCTCCATCCGGAGTGTTATTTCATATAACCTATGTGGAGAACTAACCCTGGTGTCTACAGTCTCAACTTGTATGTCTTCATTCAAGTCCACTGTCTCTAGAAGTCCCTTCAGGATCTGGCAAGCTATTGTAACTTCTGCTGCACTGTCCAGCATGGTCTGGGCCCGTTCTCCATTCTTTTTTTTTTTTTTGAGTTTCAAAACAACTTTATTGAGAATGTGCACAGTACTTCAGCATAATGACAATCATCCATGGTATTACTGAACTTTTACGACATTGATTTACACCTTCCCGTGCATTTTCTCTACATATAAACATCCCCCTTCCCCTCCCACACACCTGTTGAAGGATCCACCCATCAGTCATAGAATAATAATGGTACAGTGTATGAAGAGCAACACAGCCCCTATAAAGTCAGATTCTCCAAGCAACCGCACAATACCGGGCAGCACCGTATGAATGTCAGCTGACAGATTTCTGTGTCCGTCCGCCTCCAGAACAAACCCCAGGCATGACCCCTCCCACCCTCCATATGCCCCTTCATCCTTGCATCGATTCCGCCTTGTTGCTCCCCTGCGCCCATCCCGCATCAGGGAATATCACAATAGAATGTCTGTGGCTCCCTCTCCTGCGGTGCCCACCTCTTTCTCCTGCAATGTTACACCGCGGGATGCTCCAGAGTCCATAAGAAAGGCAGTCAATGGCCCCCATATATCCTGTGGGCGAGACCTCACCGGTAACATTTCCGCATAATCATGCAAGTGGCCTTGCCACATAGCCATCTCATTTACCCAGTCTTTGAATTTTGGAGCTCGGCCCCGCCCCCACCTACAAGCTATCTGCCGCTTTGCCAAGAACAGCGCTAGCACCAGGAATTTCTTATGTACTGTTTTGATGCCCTGAATGAGCCCCAGGAGCGCCACAAGTGGATCTGGCACTATAGGTGCTCCAATCATAGCGGATAACCTCTCGAAGACTTGTACCCAGTAGGTGGCCACTTGGGGACAGCCCCATGCTAAATGTAGAAAGTCCGCACCCTGCTGCCCACATCGCGCACAGTGATCATGCTCCCTCAATCTTAGTTTGTGTAATTTAACAGGGTTATGGTACAATCTATGCAAATACTTAAAGTGTATGAGGCGAAGCCTATTGTTACCGGTAACCTCCTCAGTCTGTCTGCAACCCAACTCCCACTGCTCATCCGTCAGTGGGACAGCTAGGTCCTTGTCCCACTCCTGCCTAGCCCTTGGCGTGCCAGAGGATGGCCCTTTCCTAATGTGTTTATACAGGGTTGACACCACATGGCGAGGAGTTTCCACTCGCAACAGGTCATGCAGGGGGGGGAATGTGTCCGGTTCAGCCGGAAATGCTGGGGTGACCTCCTTCACACTTTGCCGGAGCCTAGTGTAAATGAACCGATCCTTAGTGGATGGCTCATGATCCTCAAAGAATTGCCCTTGGGTTTGGAATTGCCCCCCTACATAGAGATCTCCCCAGGTGGTGTAGTACAGCCTACCCAGTAATTTGCGGCACAGTCCTTCATACGTGACTTGCATTAAGGGGTTACGCAGCAGACGTATTTTGGGGAAATACATCATGGGGGCACCCAGCATGCGCACAATATGATCCCACGCAGTGATCGTACAATCCACCGTGGAAGGGTCGTGCTCTCGCCTCGCCACCCTGGTGAAGAGGTACCCTTCTGGTGGTGTCAGGGACATGTAACCATCTTCCACTGCTAAATGTGGCATGTAGGGAGGCGGATGAAACCAATAAACGTCAAAATGCGCCTGCGCGCAATAGTAATAGCATTCAAAGTTAGGGACATCATACCCTCCCTGCTGCTACGGTAACATCATCGTGGCAATACATAGGCATGCCTGCTTCCTCGCCATATAAGTCGTATAAGTTGTGAATTTAATGCATTAAAGAAGGAGCGCCCTGGGTGATAAGGGATATTGACGAAGAGATACAAAAATGTAAGGAGTTGAACCACCTTTATAAGGGAAATTATTCCCGCCATTGATAGCGGAAGGCGGATCCACCCGGCAATCTTGTCGGGAACCCCATCCAGCGCCACACCATAATTCGCCCGCATCAGTGCATCCCTGTCCCTTGTTATCTGTACCCCCAGGTATTTTAACTCTTCATCCTCCCAGACTAAGGGGTAGTCCATTGGGAATTGTTAAGTATTCGGTGTGAGGGGGAACACCGCCGACTTAGCCCAATTTATTTGGATGCCCGATATGGCGCCGAATTTGGTAACCTCACACAACACTGGATTGAGGTTTGCCACCAGTTTTTTAATATACAAGGTCATATCGTCCGCATATAATGAGATAAGTAATTGCCTGGCAGGATATACCAAAGAGCGCTGCTTATGGTGCTGCCGAAGCTTCGCAGCCAACGGTTCTATGGCTAGAGCAAATAAGATCGGGGAGAGTGGGCATCCCTGCCTCGTACCTCTAGATACCTGGAAGGGAGCAGAGCGCTCGCCATTCAGCAATACCGTCGCCAATGGTCTCGTGTATAGCAGTTTAATCCAATTCAGGAGGGAAAACGGCATTCCTATATATTGTAGCGTACCGATCAGGTAATCCCACTCCACAGAATCAAATGCTTTAGTGGCGTCTAAAAAGACCGCCACTGCGGAGCATTTAGGATCTATGTCCTGCAGGACTGCGAATAAGGTGCGAAGGTTGTGGGCCGTCGCTCTATTTGGAATAAAGCCCGTCTGATTGGGAAGCACCAGGCGCTCCAATAAAAGACTAAGCCGAATTGCTAGAACTTTTGCGAGGATTTTAGTGTCGCAATTCAGGAGGGATAATGGATGGTATGACTCACAATGTATTGGGGACTTGCCAGGCTTTAGCAACAAGATAATTTGGGCCTCCCGCATTGTCGTCGGCAGTGTACCTTCCTCTAGCGCCGCATAAAACATGTCTTTCAAAATCGGCACTAAAATTGGCGCATATGCTTTATAAAATTCAATTGGAAGGCCGTCAGAGCCTGGAGTCTTTCCCGACTTCATAGTCATGATGGCCTCAACAATCTCATCCACTTCTAGTTCCAGATTTAAGAACTTTTGTTGCGTGGGTCCCTACCATGCCAGAGGTGTGTCCTCAAAGTATACCTGTAGATCTAACGGGTCCCCCCTGTGCGTGGTATAGAGTGCGCTATAATAACTGCGGAACACCTCCAGTTGATCAGTGAGGCTACGATGCACCGTACCCTGGGGATCCACCACCTCCGTGACGTAATTAGAAAACCTAGGGGGTCGAGTCAGCTGCGCTAACATTTTCCCGGGGCGATCCCCTTCCCCGTAAGCTCTGGCCTGGTACGGTTTCCCCCGAAATCTGCTCTCTCTGCTCGCTGCTTCCTTATACGCTGTGAGTACCTCCCTCAGCTTAGCCCGGCATACCCCATCATCCGGAGACGCCTGGAGTGCCGCTTCCAATATTTTAGGTTCGCCCTCTAGCTTTTGAATATCCCTTTAGGACACCCCCTCCTTTGGAAATGCACCAGCCCCTGGCCGTAACTTTAAATGCCACCCAAACAGTAGTGAGACTTGAAACAGAGCACACATTTCGCTCAGAGAAGTCTTTGATGTCCTGCTCCAGATCACTGTGAAAAACTGGATCCTGGAGGTGTAAGGGTTTGAGATGCCAACTGCGATATAGGCTATGAAGAGCAGGGGGTCGAACGGTCATCACCACAGGGGAGTGATCGGAGTAGGTGCCCGCCAGGTGTACAACGTCCGAGAGCCAGTGCGCCCCCACACTGATACCAGAAGGTAATTCAAACGGGCCCAGGACGCGTTTACCGCCGAGTAATGTGTGCCTTCCCTCTGCGTCGGATGTGTGTACCGCCACGCATCTAAAAGGACACCAGCGTCCATCACGCCCTTAAGTGCTCGCTGTGTACGCGTGTAATGCGCTGGCACGGCACAAGACCGATCCACCTGGGGCTGCACTACCGCGTTGAAGTCCCCCCCCCCCAAATGACATACGGAGTGCCTAGCGTCTGGATTTTGTCCAAAAGGAGAGGAAGGGGAGGGAGTCATCCGTATTAGGGCCATAGAAAGTAGCCAGGGTCACCTCATGTGCATTAAGCGTCCCCCACACCAGGCAGAACCGCCCATCCCTATCCACTTCCGACCCACCCGGGACAAACCGCACCCCACGTTTAATTAGTATGGCCACCCCTCTAGAGTATCCACTTCGCTGCAAAGGGGGGATCCGCGTCAGCGCGCAAGTGTGTTTCCTGTAGCATGACTATAGCAGCCCTGTGCCTATCAAGATAGTTAAGTACCTGTCGTTTTTTCCTAGGGTTATTCAGCCCCTGAACGTTCCAAGTGAGAACTTTCAGATCGTTAAGGTCCCGCGTGCCCTCCACCATTGTCACCGCTATGATATGCTGACTGAGGTACTAGTTGCTCCCTACGGACCATCTGGGTGAATAACTAATCTGTAGACCAAGATACACCCTCCCGCCCCACTACGGCATCCCCAACTCGCCGGGTACTAACGCCCACCCCCCCTGAAAAGGCAGCAGCCCGTTAAACACTATTCCTCCCATTAGAGGATTTGGGGGAACACTCGTGTGGGAAAAACGTAATCCGCTGCTCATGATGGTCTAGTTTATTAACCACGGAGTCCATGCGGGCATTCATAGTGTCTATCTTTTCGACTATCGTTGTAAGACTCTGTTTCATTCCCAGCAGCAGGGATTTCCAATCCTCCTCCTGGGCATCCATAGTATATTTATCTGCCTGGTCAGTTGAGTTGGGTTTGGAGGGTTTACGCGCCTCGAAGGGCAATTTTGCCTGCTTGGCGTCAGTGCGGCCCATGTTGAAGTGGTGAAAGTCCTACCATGCGCCCGGGGCCCCACTAGGTGCCAGGGGAGACGTCCTCACCAGTGTCTCCTGTTCTCAAAGTCACGCAGCTGGTGTCTCGGGCCCCACTATAATGCCCCTCAGGAGGTCGACACCCCCACCTCAGTGGCACCACAAAGCCGCAGAATCTCCAAATTGCACAAGGATATGATCTCGGGGAGAGGCCTTCCCCTCAGCACTCCCCACAGGGTCCCCGCAAAATTGCCGCCACTCACCACACCGGGCATGCGATCCAGGCAGTTTACTCTCAGGACGCCCTTATAGATCCACCAGGAGAGGGGTCGTCACGCTGTGCCAGGGTCCCCCGAACTTCTGTCAGCGAGGGAGCAGCACTGTCAGACTCCATAATAGGGACCTCTCCTCCCGACTCTCAAGATGGCGGCAGAGGTTAGGAAGCACTATCTTCAAAAAGTGATTTCATCAGGGGCGCCTTGGCAGCCCCAAAAGCTCCTCCGTCCTTCACCAAGGTACAGCCACCGCAAGGGGGCCTGCCACTCGCGTCGGGTCAGAGCTCGCAAGGGAAGCGCGGCCCGCCACCTACACCCGGGCGGGCTCCCAAGCAGCTGCATGGTGACGGGTCTCGTGCATGCCACTCAGGATCGGACCGCTGCAATCTTCAGCCGGGGCGGGTCGCAGCTGCCCCGTCTCTCCGTCAGCGCCACAGGGATCCAAACCGGGCCTCCACCACTGCACAGTAAGGCCGCGCAGCACCAGCCTCGCGTAACCGCAACAGCCGCTCTCCCCTCCAGGGTCCGCGAGGCGTCCAGCCGCCAGAAACTTCCACCGGTTACAGGAGCAGCTCAGACCGCAACGTGCACCCAAGATACCTCGCGCTGCAGTCTCCAGCACTTCCGACACCGCTCAGTGCACTTTGCGGGTTGGCATAGCAGTCCAGGATACGCTGAAGGATATTGTCTCGTCCGGACGGGTGAGAGCTTTACCGGTGTGCGGCCATCTTGGTTGCGCGCCACCTAGCGCCCCCGGCCCATTCTCCATTCTTGAGTTGTGTTCTCAATATTCTCGGCATGTCTGATCTTCAGACCTGCTACCTTCTTTTTGGAGAATTGAGGTTTTGGTTTATTTTTCTGAACGTGTTGATTGTCTTTGGACTTCATGCATTCTTCCATGTTTTCTGAGCGTCCTCTTCTTTCGGATGTCTGTGACGATATCTGAAAGGTATGAGAGGAACGGGGAGGGGGCTGGGGTGGAGGGTGGGGTACGGGGGGGAGAGGGGGAGCTTCAGACACAATGATTATGAGATAACTAGAGGTTGGAGGAGTCAATATAAGAGCAGACTAAGAATATCTATTTTAGTTTTTGACAAACTTGACAAACTTGGTGTGCAACAGGGGATCACTTGAACAAATAGCAATATGGCTAAATTGAAAATTGCCACTATAAATATTTGTGGCCTTAACGACAGCAAGAAAAGGCAGAGAGTAATGGTAGGGCTACAGGGGATTGGCGCTAATATCTTATGTCTACAAGAGACACATGTAGAGGGGCACAACATTATCTGCTTAAAACATTAGGGTATCAACTGATTACAGCCTCAACACAAGGGGCACGAGTAAGGCGGGTGGCAATCCTGGCTAAAGGGGGAGATCTCCAATTTACACGTACACTAGCAGACAAATTTGGTCGCTGGGCTATCGCAGAGTGTCATTACGATACCGGAAGAAGCAAAGTGACTCTGTGTACTATTTATGGTAGTGTTAGTGACGATCCTGATGTGTTGTCCCTGATGGCTAACGAACTATCTCACTGGCCTCTTCCCTTAATCGTCTGTGGCGACCTTAATATACATCTAACAGGGGAGTGGCTGTCAGATCCAGATTTCAGATATTCAGGGCGGAAACCAAAAGTTTTTCAGGCTTTAAAAAATGTGTGTGTTTTACATGGTTTAATCGATTGCTGGCCGAAGGGGCATCCCAGGGACCTGGGATTTACATACTATTCATACCCACACTCTCGGCTTGTTCGGCTAGATTATATACTTATGTCTAGTACATTGTGGTTCGGCAGTATTATAGAAAAAACACCCAGAATCTTATCGGACCACAATCCTCTTGTGCTAAGCTTGGATAAGGGGCTAAATAAGCCGAAGACATGGACTTTCGAAAGAGCTTTTTTGGGGAATGAGAAATTTTGTCAACATATGACAAAATGGATCACATGCTTTTAGAGGCCAATGTTGGTAGCACTACAATTGATTTGGTCTGGGACACCTTAAAAGCTGGTATTAGAGGGGAGACAATGCAGTTTTCTTTCCGTTCTAATAAAGAGGCTAAAATAAAAATGGCAATACCCATTACATTGATCAACGGAGATTCTAAAATATATTCTAAACTTTTAGCAAACCGATTAGCACCGATTATACATAAGAGTGTGGAACGCCAACACGGGTTTATCCCCGGGAGATCTACAATCGACCACGTTCAAAGGGTAATATCTCTTTTTGACTTTACCCAGGTGACAGGAGACCCTATGGCGCTCATTTTACTCGACGCCGAAAAAGCTTTTGATAAGGTCTCCTGGGATTACCTCTGGACCACAATGTTACATTGTGGGATTAGTCAGCAATTCATCAAGGCAACACAAATGCTCTATGTCGAACCTGTTGCTAGGGTAATAATAAATGGGATGTTGTCAGATAAAATAACTATCACACGGGGGACCAGGCATGGGTGTCCGTGTTCTCCCCTTCTTTTTGCGATATATATTGACCCGTTCATCCATAGGTTAGAGCAAAATATGTTGATCCCCCCAATATGGGTACAAGAATTCGAGACTAAAACACTAGCCTTCGCAGACGATATCGCCATAGTTACTAGTAACCCAATCAAAGCAATTGCTGCAATAGAAAAAGAGGCTCTACTTTTTGGAGCATTCTCTGGCTATAAACTAAACAAGACTAAAACGCAGATTATTCTCAACGACAAGATCAAGATGAGAGATCCTAGAGTTATTAACAAAGCTATTTATCTTGGAGTGAGCATCTCGGCAGATGTGGATAACATAGTTAGGGATAACGTAGAGCCTCTAATTCAACGTACAAAAAAAAGAACTGATACGTCTTAACAACCTACATCTAACGATAGGAGGAAGATCTAATGTGATTAAAATGCTGTATCTCCCCAAATTTTTATATTTTTTCAGGGCCATTTGTTTAGAATTTCCCCCTCAACTATTCAGATCTATCGATTCTATGTTCTCCAAATTCTTATGGGGCTATAAAAACCCACGCCGGGCTCTAAAGTACATCACTCTCCCAAAGGATAGAGGGGGTATGGCAATGCCTAATTTTAAATTCTATTATTGGGCCACGGTTTTGAGATACTGCTCAGCACTTATTTCTCTAGAGCCCATTGGAAATAGTTTACCTACCCCACAAACACTTATACTAGGAAGGGGCTCTGAAGGATGCTTTTGGCGACATATGAATGATAATTATTTCAAGAAAATAAAATTCAAGAGTATCTATGGGATCTATAAGATGTGGAGCTGTTCTCGTAAATTATTGGGTTTTGGACGATGCTCATATTATACCCCTATAGCCAAAAATAACGATCTCCCCGAGATATTTGATGACAGGTGTATGAATCGGTGGATACAAATAGGGATATTACAGCTTGGCTGTTTCTTTAATAGATTCGGCCTGAAGACCCTCGAATAATTATGCAGAGACTACGACCTTAGCCATAGTGATTTTTTCAAATACCTACAGGTTAGGGACTTTTTGTTAAAAAAGGGGGGGGGGCTAGGGAAAAATTCCACCCTACTCAAATCATGGACTGGATTTGTAAAAACTCTTCTCTAACTATTGGTGAGATATATGAATTTTTGAACTCATTGGGCTCCGTTGATATGGAGAAACAGATCGAGAACTGGCAGACAAAATTAGCTGTATTACCTCAAACCCCTCTTCGATCCTTCGAAATGTCGCAGTCTTGTTTTATGTCAGTTAAACTGCAAGCTCAGTATTATAAAACGTTTTTCTCATTGTATTATACTCTGAAGAAAATCGCAAAGTGGGGGATCGGGAAAGGCACTACATGCTCACGATGTTCAATATTCGAGGTAGATAGTGTTCATATGTTTGCCTCCTGGAAAGCTCTGACAAATATAATAAGGGAGATTTCCGATTTTTTATCAGAAATTTTTGGAACAGCTATATATATCTCTACAGAGGAAATACTGTTGGGCACGGCAGATTATATTCGTCCAAAATGTATGCACGGTCTGATCTTTGTAGCTATGGCCATCCTAAGGATATGCATAGCCTCAGCTTGGCTAGATCCAAACCCACCGACGTTCCAACAATGGAGGGCCCGCTTACTAGCAACATGCAGTCTGGAGGTAGCCATATATAGAAGAAAAGGGCGTAACAAACATAAGAGAGGTATGTTGATATGGGATTCACTGGTACAATGATATTTAGATTTCTAAAAGTTTTCAAAAGGGAAATATCTAATAAAGCAGCGATAATGTTTCTTTCTTTGTTCATCCTACTAAATGTGTGCTCCAACACTCCTCACAGGTTTATATGCTTCATGTGTCTTGGGAAACTCTGTAAATTGTGATCTTGTTTGAATAGGAGGGGAGGGGGGGAGTGGGGTGGCGGGGTTCGGGGTAGGGGTAATGTTATTGTAGAATGAAAATCAATAAAGATATTTAAAAAAAAAAGAAAGGAACGTGTATCATTATCTTGATATCTGTCAGGTTTTTTCAAGTGTCCCTATTCCTGAGGTTGTACCTCCTTTCAGAGGGCTCCTTTTGTGGCGACCTACCTCAGGAATGAGAATGCTTCTCTTTGGAATTTTGTTTGCTATTTTCCCACTTCTTTTTAGAAGTGGTAGGAGTGTTTTTAGGAAAGACCTTATCAGCACTTTCAGACAGTTGTGGTTTCTCTGGTTTCCCTCCCAAACTGTCTCTGCCCAATTCTTGATAGGATTTTTCAATTAGTCTGGCTAATTCTTGTGGTTGTTCTGTTATATCAAATACCCTTAGTTTCTGGAGGATCGCCACTGATGCTGCTTCTCCTTTAATATTAGACAATATTATCGCTGAGACTTGGTCGAAATTTTTAAGTAACTTCATACCTAAAGTCAGAGCAGGCTCTGCCCCGTATTAGTTTTGAATCTGTTTCAGGACATCAGGTATTACCACCATTGACGGAACACCATGTGTTTTTGTGTATATTGCAGCAAAGACTGTGCCCCAAGAGGTGCAGTCTCCCAGATGTGGTGTGATCCCCATTGTTAAACAGATTGTCAGAATTCTGTGTTTTGCAAAAGGGGTAGTATTAGGAAATACTGCTTCAATTAGAGTAATTCTTTGAGTTAACCAGAATGGAATTTGTTCACGTTTTGAGGGCAACTTACCCGTGACTGAGTGTAAAGTCTGTGGAGTGATTTTTAGTGTATTCCCCTGGTGTGTATTAGGTTGTGGAATAACTAATGGTGGTTGGACTGTAAAAGTCTGCATGACATATAGAACCAATTGTCTGTAAATTTTAATTAACTCCTTTAGTTGACCAAGTAATTCTACGTCTGACATAGTTTAAATGTCAGGATGTGGTGTATAGCCGGCTAAAATCGGCCATGTAGCTCCTGGTCTACCTAGTGGACCGAGCCTGGTAATATGATTTTGATGTTTTAGGGCGCCTTTAAACCAGAGCTCGTGCACCTGGTAAGTGAGTGGAATTTCAACATCCTCGAAAGGAATGTATTCCTCCGGTGGATCATCTTCTTTGTAGAAGTGAAACATTTGTGTTACTGGATTCACTACTGGGAATATAACCCAGGAATAGAATACCTCTGTCTGGTGAGATTCATGTGCGTCTATTACAAAAACTGCACTACCACCTCTAGGTGTTAGATTATGTTTTATGAGTTTTAGAGTGATGGCTCTCCTTTGGTGGGATGGATATAACACCCACCTCGTCTTCATGAAGACCCATTAAGGTCAGCCACAGCTTTACCGTTGTTGAAGATAACAACACCGTTCTCGTCCATTGTTTAATGAAAATGCTGAACTAGTTTCAAGGAAACAAAGATAAGGTGCACAATATTTTGGAACACTGTGTCAACGTTGAACAAATCAAAAAGCTAATACATAGGACCTTTCGTCCTACTCAGCTATTGCGGATATTATCACTACCCACTCCAGACGTCTTATGGAATTTTATGAGTGGAAGGTCTCTGAGTAAAGCAAGACTGAGGTACTTCAGTATCTAGCGTTAACTTAGTGCCTTACCAAACTGTTGGGCACCATGTAGTATAGTTCCTATATCCCTGATAGGCTCTACGCATTGGAATAATATACACTATAGATTTGACATTGGACTGAGGTCAGTATGTCTCTATCGAGTACATTAAACATAATTACTTGTGTGTGCCAGCTAACTCAGAGGTCACTAGAAACTTCTCAAATATACAAGAAGGGATTAGTCTCTGACAACCGCATAAACATGATAACTTTGCTTCCCTTAGAATCGGAACAATCTCATAGTCGTGGAAACAATAGATAACAGTTTCACTCAGTCAATCGTGCATGCTTCGTTTCTACAGAGTTGCATAGAAATATGGAGGTGGGCGTTTCAATAATAGGGTTTTATTGAACAGTCTTATTTCTCATGCAAGAGATATGAACTGCTACAATCGTAAGACAGGCTGCGAAGTAAAATATGTATGAGGTTAGCAGTAAGATAAAATAATACTGCAATAGCATGGTTTGTAGCTATGACATATATTAATTAAAATACATACATAAATAACACAAGCTAAAATGTGATACTCATCTGATGCTTCTAAATTGTTCTACCCCAGTGTACCTAACCTAAGTGTAGTACGAGGTTTGAATTAGGTGCCGTTTTTAAAGTATAGCTAGCTATATTTTAGATTTAGCCAAGGTGTTGGCAAAAGTTTCTCTAAGTTCTAGTCAGCTCCATACCTTAGAATGAGAGAGGTTGGAATCTCTTTTCCGGGACTGGATATTCTATCAAACAATGGAGCTGGATTCTCTGCAAGGAGGATGACAGCGTCTGCTCAGTGCATCAGGCTGGAACTCGATCTCCTTCCGAACTTGCCGTGGTGAACCACGTAGTCTTGGTTTGATCGAATCGTCCGGGAACCGCAGTTTGCCAGGGCAAGTGCAGGTATATTTATACCTTGAAGGTGTTTAGGAATGCCAGCATTGACGTAAAAGTCGGGCAGAGGAACGTCATGAATGAACCCCTAAGGAATAGATGTTCATGCATACTTAATGAGTTCTTGGAGATATCAATATCCAAGCTCAGGGAAATTCCTAAATGCTTAAGAGTCTGGTTTTCCAAGGACTTGTTGTGACGTGGATGGACGGATGTAGGTGACCATGTCTGTATTTGGTTTGTACGGACAATGTCTAAATAAGGGCAGGATTTCTATTCCTAAATAAGGGCAATATGAAATGTACCTATATAAGGGCATAAATCGGTGAAACCTATATACGGTATCTAAATCGACACACAACAGTAGACAGTGGATTGTTGGATTCTCCTTACTGGCAAAGCCTTTTATCTAGGGGTGGGTAGAATTTGCGTAGTCACACTACGCAAAGCTCCGTGAAACTGTAAAAAATCTTCGTGAGCATGCAAAAGTTCCGCGAACACACGGAGTTGCTTGTTCCGCCCAAATTAAAAGCAATGTTTCATTCTAAGCAAAGAATCACTTTTGAATGCTAAAAGAATGAACACAAATATATACATATGATTAAATGGCTCGTTAATACAGAAGAAAAACGGGCGGAAACCATTTCATAACAGGTTACATAAGTCAATTGTGGTTGATGACAAGGTGACATACTATCCCTGAAAGTGTTATCAAAGAATTCTGTTCTCTATGAATAGTTCTACTGTAAGCAGATTACTGTGCCAAAAATGAAAAATACAAATTTGGAAAAAAAGAAATTAACCATAGAAATAAGTTCCAAAGTCAGTATCTCGTTTGAAAAAGAATGAAGGCCAAATTCAGAGTCTCTATGGAACACTGTGTACTTGAATCAAAAGTCTGTTTACGGGCCTGGAGAAAACATGAAACCTTCAATTTTTGTAGACAAAAAGTCATCTACCGTGGTAGTTGCAAGTTGGAATACCTCGTGTAGAAGATTACCAGCACATAGATGTGGACCATCGCCTTCAGCAGTTGAAGCATCAGCAATGTCCGAATTGGATGTTACCTGCACGCCTGTTCTTTCCTCTCATACCTCAGCAGTAGCATTTTGCGTCTGTGAGATCTCAATGCATGCCGCCATCAGGATTGGTAGCCTCTGGGGACAACACATAACATGGGCCGTTACCGGGTCCAGCAGAGTTTCGATATCTGTAGGCATGACTGATGGGAGTGTTAGACAAGTGTCCAGCACGCATTCTTCACCGCATAGCAGGCAGCGTAGAACAGGTAAGATGCAATCTTGCCAGATTGGTCTGAATGAGATAAACCAAGTGGTGTTTAATTCTCGTAGACAAGGTAAACCTAAAATTTGGACGATGCGCTCACGACACTTCATCTCTAATAGAGTTCTCTCCATGGTGAGCTGGGTGTTGCTGGTGATTTGGCTTGCCATATCGTAGCAGTAGGAGCAAAAATAGTATCCCTGCAACGAGTGCTAAAAGGAGCGGCAGTCCACCAAACAAAGAGTGCACGAAGTTTGGAAAAATTCTGAGGACTGCTTGAAAAGGTGTTAACAGTCCTGCACACACATTCTTAAACACATGTACAATACTGCTCGTATCAGACATGTTTAAGATGCAACCTAACATTTCTGAGAAATGCACAGGGCAGTTTGTATTCAAAAGGGCATGTATCTCCGCGGAACTCCTTGCGACTTGCAGGTCATAGGTCTCTTTGGCAGAGGTCAACGGTACAGTTTTTTGTAAAAGAATGGCTTTCATTCTGCTTAGAGTATCAACTCATATAGAAGAGATATTCAGTGAAGGCCATAAAGACGACTACCTGACTATGTCTATTTGGGGAAACAAGACTTGCATACAGCAAGTGACCCTGGAGGTAACCGTTACTAGATACCTGGCAGCATGCCACAGCAGCTGTGATCATTCAACATAATGTAACTCCCATTCGAAAGTTGACCAAATATTGGATTGATCACTGCTGCCGGTGAACCGTGCAGATAGCAGGATAAGTTTGTAGTGGAACCTACACAAGCCCCGTGTATGTCAATACCCTGACAAAGGAGAGAACCGCTTAGTGCGTGTTCACAGTTTTCACCGCTAAGAAACACTTCACGTCCCCCACTCCAACATATGTGTGTGTAAGGTAAATCCCAGGATGTCTTGATGTATTCTTTACCCAACCTTTCATATTTGCCTGCTGGTATATATGTTTTAGGCAATCCTGAAAATGGAAAGTCGTAACAGGCAGAGTAATTTTACCATGTATGAGCCATTCAGTAGCTGGTTTTTCTGCCATTGTGAAAGGTAATTTTTCCAGTTTTTCAATGCTCAGCACCATATAGTCTGCTCCCCTTTGTGCCAGTTTGATCTGTTTATCAGTTAGATTGAATTCTGCAAACAGTGACGTAGTTTTGATTAAACGCCAAGGCACAAAGCCAGAACGTAAGTTTTGTAGCGTCCAGCCTAATAGCATTATAGAACGTAGCTGAGATTGACCATGTTGCAGCGTGACCAAATCTTGTTCCATGATGTCTATGACAGAGGATACAATGCTGTCCAAAGAATATATCCTGGGCGACAGAGTCGTTAATCCATTGTCTACTACAGAGAGAGATTTCTCTAAATTAATACAATCAATTTCTCGTATTTGTTCTGCAGTTTCTGCTTGATTGACCTTCCATGCTTTATTATAAGCAGCGTATATACCGGCATATATGAAACGTTTTTGGTGCGGTTTTCTTGGTCCCAACAAGAATTCCCTAAGGTCTGCGCCTTCTTGAAGTAAAGTTAAGTGTTGTTTTACATCCTCAAGTGTAACTTTCTGCAGCGAATCAAGGCAAAGTTTCCCTACACTTTGTTGTTACTACCCCTTGATGCTGACTTTGAGTATAGCGGGGATCTGGACTATTAAAGGTGAAACCTTGTGTTCTGTTCAGGAATCGATCTTGACAGTTGTTTGTGTCTAAGGGCCAGAGCAACCATTTTTTCCATTCAGGATCTGATCTGTTGTGATGCAAAATAGTATGTACATCCCCCTGTGCAGTGCTATTACTCGCAGGTGCAGGTATAGAGTGTTCATGTCTTTTATCTTGGCTAATCCAAGGCATGATGTTTGTTGGACAGTGTCATTCAAAAACATAACTTGCTCAGGGATTATACAGGCTCTAAACAAAGCTTCTATTCCCTGTACTTGCCAATCTTTAGTACCCCAGACAGTTTTTGTCTCAATGTTGTCTTTCCAAAAGTCGTAACCCTGTGTAGCCAGTTGGGCAATAAAGGCTGTAGAATAAATCTGTTTTTTTATTTGTCAACATATTTTTCATTCCTGTTTTGTTCACATTTTTAAAGTAAAATGTTTCTGCATTTGATACATTGAACCCTGAAAAATATGGAAATTTCATTGCAAATGTTTTTGAGCTACCCTTTGGTGGTGTAGGACAATGTTCGCATTAGTTATACATAAAAACATTTCTAGGTGTTGCAGATTTATGCAAGAAATGATGACCAAAATGGTTATAACAATACAGTTGTTCATAGTCTGATGAATCTTGTAAATATTCATTATTAGTGAATGCAGTTGTCATCTCTAGATCAGATTATTAACATTCTCAAAGTCGCAATCATCAGAAAAGGTACTAGAGGTAATAAAGTCACTCAATGTAATTTTAAATAAGTGTGGAATCTTCAAAAGCTCCGACGGTCCAAAAATGTCATATTCTGCTTTGTCCCAAACTATACCATCTGATATAGGAATTGCTGTGATGTTCACTGCTGACAAGCTCCTTGCTTCACAATGTGATGATTTGTGTGGCTGGAGAAGTAAGTTCACTCTTTTACTTGCTGTGTCCATTTGAATATATCTTCCATTAATCAGCATACCCAGAGTTATCATCAGAGCTAACCAAAGTAGGAAGAAGAATATTCCCAAAACTCTCCATAGCTCAATCCACGATGAAACCAGATAAGTCATTTTTCAAGGGTTGAAAAAAGGCTATTGCTTGTTCTTTGAAAGTTCTTTGTACTGGCGTCATTTCAAGTTCACTGGGATCCTCAGAAAACGTATCAAAGTTAATGAAATAGCCAGAAGCAGTTCTGTCAATGGTTGGAATTGCATCTGGATTTGATGAAATTGCTGGAACCAGTTGATCACTTGTTACTTCGTTATAGACAGGTGTATCAGGACGAACTATTATTTGGGTCTCAAGAGGTATAAGTTCCATAGCATTGTTGCTTAGTCCTCTATTTCTCACTGTTGAATCTTCAAAGGTGTCTTTCAGTTTGAACCTCTTGGATTGTAGCTAGAGAAGTGTGTCTGCTACATTGGCGGAGACCACTTAGCCTACTGTTCAGTATTGACCACATAGTGTGGTTTGATCAGGTTTTTTGACACAAATCTTTTCTCCTTTTTACCAGCAAGGGGCGGCAAAAGTACTGTTCTTGATCCGTGGATTGCTAGGACAGGTACTGGTTGTCTCTAAGAAGGCCCAAATTCCTTCTTGTCCGCGATCTTTTCTCTGACTAGTTTACCGAGCTTTGGGATCCAGACAGGCCTTGCTGGGACGGCCGGATTGTTCTCAGTGAAGGTTGGCTTCAGGAACACTTTGCTTTGTTTCGTTCTTAGTTCATTTAAGTCCTGTAAAACAGCCAAACGATCTTTGATATCAAATACTTTATTCTCCACCACTGTGCCTTTCATATCAAGGTCTGCAACCAACATTCTAGTCCCAAATAGGACCTCATATGGAGTGACACCCTCTAGAGAACTTCTTGGCAAGTTGTTGATCGCGCGCTGTACCCCATAAAGATGTTTGACCCACCCATCACCCGAACCTAATACCCTAGCTGGTATAGACTGTTTTATGTCCCGGTTCTTTCTTTCCACAACAGAATTTCCCTAGGGATGGAATGGAGAAGAATACCGCAATGATACGCCCAGACTGGCCAAGGCTTCTTTGTAAGCCCTAGAGCTAAACGCAGGGCCCTGGTCAGAATGTAGTGTGCCTATGGCGTATGTGCCGATAAAGACTCAGAAATCTTTTATAACAGTTCGAGCGTCAGCCGAGCACTGAGGCCACATCCATAGGAACCTAGACTTAGTGTTTTTGGGATTGTATTCATCCACGAGGACGCATGCAAATAGTTAGTCTAATGCTGTCTAACAATGGTGTCTGAACTGGGCTGGCTATTTTGTAGTCGGGTGTCTGGTGGTATTCTGTACTGCGATCTCTATTGCATGCTATACAGTTATCAATACAGATGTGAATCTGAGTATTCATCCCTGGCCACCGGTACATCTCTTTTAACTCTAATATTGTTTTCGAGATCCCCTGATGTATCAGACCCTCTCCAATATGTGCTTCACAAATCAAACTTGTCCTGCGCTCCATGTTTGTAATTACTCTATCCCCCACTCCAGGGATTTGAGCAAACGGAACTCCGTTCGCATTAATTATATATGAGTATTTGAGTGGAAATTTGTTAGGTAATGCTGCACCGCTGCCTTTGCGTGATGCATTGACAGCCAGCATTATTTCACTGTCTATTTTTGTTTTTGAACGAGTGATTGCAGCTATGGCAGCCATTTGCACAGCCCCTTTCGCGGCTTCATCAGCCAATTAATTCCCTTTAACATGAACGCCATCACGTAGATGACTCAGCGTGTGTGTCACGTGAGTGTTTTGTAGTCCGTTTTGCAACTGAACTACTTGTTCCCAAAGCAATTTGTGCTTGATTGGGCCACCTTTTGCATCTTAGAAGCCAATTCTGTAAATATTAATTGTAAGATTGAACACAATAAAAAGAATCGCACACTATGAGTGTGGGGAATTTGTGATCCGTATTTTCAAGTGCCATCTTGAATGCTTGTAGTTCAGCTCACTGAGCTGGTCAATCTCCTAGAGATTGCGTTTTTGTGACCATTGGTCTCAATTTGCCATCTTGCATGCGACCTTTTTTTTTTTTTTTTAATTATTTTTATTAGCATTTTGAGCAACAAAAAACAAAATAACACTTCTCACTGCAACGTACACTTAATAGATTGTTGACAACATAAGCCCCCAGCAGCCCTCCGCCAGCAATAGGATTTGCATTCACCTTATCAAGAAGCCGTAGTCTATGTCTATGTATTGGTATTTGTAAGGCGCCTATATCACCCGAAGGTCTCATAGCGCCAGCAGTTGCTCAGATGGTAAGGATAAGACATGCCGATTTAGAAGAGCCAGGTTTTCAAGAGCTTGCGGAATTTCTGATGGCTGGGTTCCAGTCTGATGTGGAGTGGGAGAGTATTCCAGCTTACGGGAGCGTTTTTAGAAAATGATCTGTCTCCGTTTCTAACAGTACGCACTTTAGGAACCGTTAAAAGGTGCAAGCTAGAGGATCTGAGCATTCTGGCCGGACGGTATTCTATCAGTTTGTTAGCTAGATAGGCAGGACCATTGCCGTGCAGAGATTTATGAACTAGACAGCACATTTTAAACGTAATGCGTTTCTTAATGGGGAGCCAATGAAGCATCTTCAGACAGGGGGAAGAGGAGGTGCGGCTAGGTAAATCTAAGGCCATTCTGGCTGCAGTGTTTTGAAGAACCTGGAGTCTGTTTAGGAGGTTCTCGTTTATGGAAGCGAAAAGGGCATTACCGTAATCCAGGCGACTAATAATTAGTCCCTGGATTAAAGGTAGACGAGAAGAAAGAGGGATCCACTTAAAAAATGTCTTTAAGTTACGCATAAGTCCAAAGCTGGTGTGAGAGATGTTATTGATATGGTCTGCCATGGTAAGTTTATTGTCAAGCGTTATCCCTAGATTGCGGGCTGCTGATTTGGGAGAAGGACAGGCACCCAATGGTGATGGCCACCATTCGTCAGACCAATGCTTATAGGCAGATCCAAAAAGCACAATCTCCGTCTTTGCCGCATTGAGTAAAAGGTAGTTGTTAGACATCCAATCCTTTACTGCTAGCATGCATTTTTGGAACCTATGTTTGATGTTGATAGGATTAGGCCCCAAAGTGATGAGGATTTGCGTGTCGTCTGCATAAGACACGGTCTCAAATCCAAAAGCTTTGATTAATCTTGCAAGAGGGGAAACATAAAGATTAAAGAGTGTGGGGCTCAAGATAGAGCCTTGGGGTACACCTTTATCAACTTCCTGACTGGCCGATGAAAATTTGCCAATCTGGACCTTAGAGCTCCGACCAGTCAGGTAACTTTTGATCCATGCCAGGGCTGAGCCCTCGACACCAACCTCCATCAGCCGTTCAATCAAGATGCTGTGTGAGATGGTGTCGAAGGCAGCAGATAGGTCGAGTAATACCAAAATGGCTGATTGTTTTGCATCTAAAGCCAGTCTAATATTATCGACCATTTCAAGTAGGGCAGTTTCGGTACTGTGGAACGCCCTAAATCCTGACTGGGACGGGTCTAAGAGTTTATTAGACTCAAGATGTTTGGTGAGTTGAGTGTTGATTAAGGATTCCATGATCTTACCAAACATCGGGAGAAGGGAAATCAGCCTATAGTTTAGAGGTTGAGATGGATCGGCAGAGGGCTTCTTCAGAATCGGTCTGACAATGGCTTTTTTCCAGTGAGAAGGTACCGTTGCGTGGGAGAGTGAGAGATTAAAAATTTTGGTCAATGGAGGGGTCAAAATAGGCGCAATTTTAGATAAAATTGAAGAAGAAGCTGGATCAATGGGGGAGCCGGACTTAATTCTTTTCATAGTAAGAGTAACTTCTTCTTCTGTAAGTGGACAAAATTGATTTAGTGTAGTGACGGGGGAGGGCAAGGCTATGATGATGGACGACTCAGAAAATATGGTAGGGGCAGGAACATTAATAAATGATTTATAGATGTCATTTATTTTATTGTGAAAAAAAGATGAAAGGGTGTCAGCCCATTCCCTAGACGCATTTGTGATAGGTTGGCAAGTTAAAGGGTTAGAGAACTCTTTAACTATTTTGTAAAGTTCTTTGTGCAAATTTGAAGCCTGGTCAATCCTATTCCCCAGGTAGACTTTTTTGGCTAGAGCTATATCGCACATATATTGGCGATGAAGTTTTTTATAATGCAATCTGTCACTGAAATCTTTGGTGTGCCGCCATTTGCGTTCACAGGCTCTTACCGTAAGTTTCGAGGTCTTAAGTTCCAACGTGAACCACGGGGACAATTTATTGGGGCATCTGTTTATTTTACTGGGGGCAATTATATCAAGAGTTGTCGTGATGGCTAGGTCTAAGTTATTGGCTGCCAGGTTAGGGTCGTTGTGAGATTCAATAGGAAGAGGGAGAAAGTGTGAAAAAAATACTTCAGGACTGATCTTATTCCAAGGTCTACTCATGGTAGGATCTTTACTGGGTCGTGGTATGAGTGAGGTACGTTGAATATGAAAATGGATTTTGAAATGGTCCGACCAAAGAACAGGTACAGAACAGTCAATCTTTATTTTATTTGAATTAGTGAATAAAAGATCCAGGGTATGTCCGGCGGAATGAGTGGGGCCGGTCACTAATTGGTTTAGACCTAACGCATTTATACTGGAAATAAGTTCAGCAGTGTAAGGATCTTGTGCAAGTTCAATGTGATGGTTAAAATCGCCTAATAGAAAGAAGTTCGGGGAGGATAAAACATGCGATGCTATTGTTTCGGTAAGTTCATTAACAAAATTAGTTTTAGTTACTGGAGGTCTATATAGAAGGGCTCCTTTCCAGGATTCTTTGTTCCCCAGTGATAGCGTAAAGGTACAGATCTCACCCCAATCTGCTGCGAGTGAATTAACAAGGTGCAGCTTCAAGTGAGCTCTGTACACGATGGCAACTCCTCCACCTCTTTTGTCTGTCCTATCCAATTTTGCAATTTTAAAGTCCTGGGGAATGGCAGTTGCAATATCTGGTAATGAGGACTTAGACAGCCAAGTTTCGGTGATGAAGAGGAGATCAGGTTTATCAGAATCTAAGAGTGCCCAGATTTCTAAAGCATGTTTAGGAAGAGATCGGGCATTGCAGTATATACAGGAAAGGCGCCTCGATGTAATAGGCAGGGACTCGCTGTTGTTGGGTAGAATTGGAAGGCATCTTCTCTGGGACGGTGATGCGATGGATGCGTTGTTAATAAGAAGGGAGGGGGAAGAGGAATGATTTAATAAGTTGGTGGTATGGCTATTATCGTTAATAGCAATAAGTTCCTCACGGGAATATTTAATAAAAGCCATAGAATGGGTACAAGAGAAGAAATCGAAGTATGAACGTGCAGCAGTCCTGGCGTCTGGCGACGGTCAGGCGCGGACGGGCGCAGACGGGCTTGCCTTTGGCGCGCCTTCGGCCGGAGCTAAATAGGATGAGGAGTACAGGCTGGAGCGCTAACCTTCTGGTTCCGGAGACTACCGGAAGTGAGTACCGACCCCGATGACCCTCCGCTCAATCGGCACGAGCCGTGACGGAACGGGGTCAGGGGCAACAATGCAGGGTGAGACAACAATTTTCGTGAGTGCAACTGTTCTGTTTAGTTTAAAAAATTAATGTGCAAAATATAGCTTGTAACAACATGTGCAAAATGGCAAAATGTAGCGCGAACAAATGTAAACTTCGAATCTTTCTAAAAGCAGATAAAGGTTTAAAACATTTTTGATACACAGCAAAGTTAGAAAAATATCGCCAAGTTCGTAAGAACACCTAGCAGCGGCCTCAAGACCGTAGTATCATGGGCCCGTCCCGTCCAGCCCCACACCCCCTCCCTCCGCACTCTCTCCAGTTCACAGGAATACTTCAATATGTCTTACAGTCAACCAAACCTGTATCCGTCCCCCGCCAATACCAATTTCGAGTATGGGATTACAGCTCCTGGAGAGTAGTCTGCGCCAACCAGTGCGTGAAGGGCACCCATATATCCCTCGGTCGCGAGCGCATAGGCAGGAGCTCCCAGTAGACAGCCAGCTGTGACTGGAAATAGACAGCGCTTCTTACCCACTCTCTGACGCTAGGCGACGTAGTAACCCCCCAGTGCAATGCAATTTGTCGTTTGGCCAGCAAAAGTAGCATTGCTGGTAGCTTCTAGTGCTTGGGTTTGATCATATGTAAGATGCCCAGCAATGCAGTTTGTGGTGTACATGGGATCAGTAGGCCAGTGATTGTGCATATTATTTCCATCACCCTTACCCAGAATGACGCTAATGTGGGGCAGTCCCACGCCATATGTAAGAAAGTAGCCCCTCGTGCGTGGCAGCGCCAGCAATCATCTGTATCCCTCAAGCCCATGCGGTGTAATCGTCTAGGGGTGCGGTATGTCATATGGATATATTTGAAATGAATCAGGAGAAGCCTGTAGTTGGGGGATAGTATCTCAAGTAGCTTACAACATAAATCCCAGTGCTCATCAACGATTTCGGTCTCCAGTTCCGCGGCCCACATGTCACGCGCCGCCGGGGTCACTATAGGATGGCAATTTTGCATGCTCAAATACAATCGAGATACGAGCCGGCGTCCTGATTCCACAGTCAGCACGGACTCCAGGGCCAGTAAATCCGGTGGCGGTGCCGGAAATGTAGGAAACAGCTTTTGACACGTGTGGCGAAGCTGACAGTAAAGTAGCGTGTCAAGCATTGTCGGGGCGTCTGCACCGCACATTTGCTCCTGTGTGAGGAAGGCGTCACCCGGGAACAAATCCCCCCCTGTATGAAGGCCGCGCACCGCAGCCCGCTCCCCGGTTCGCATATTCTGCAGCGGGGGCCACATCGGGTTTCCCCGCAAAGGTATCGACCTGGTGTACAGAAGGTCCATTCCGGCTCTGCGCCGCAGCCCATCCCAGGCCCACTTAAGTGCATGTATCGGGTCGATTTCCGTGCATCTCTGCTTGTGTGGCGTATAAACAGCCACAGCGAGCGGCAGCGGAGCCGCTCTGTCCGTCTCTATTGCCACATGTGGCTGAAATGGTGTGGGGTGCACCCAGTAATGCAAAAATTGCGCGTGCGCACAGTAGGCATAGAGTGCGAAATCCGGCGCCGCCAGGCCTCCCTGTCGCTGCGGGAGAGTGAGGGTCTCCCACGCCACCCTCGGCTGTTTTCTCCCCCATGCCAGTTCTATCATCTGTGAGCGCACTCGGCGCAAAAAACTAGCAGTCAGGGGCAGCGGGATGTTCCCAAATAGATATAATAACTTAGGTAGGATGACCATTTTGGCCACTGCAATTCACCCTGCCAGCGAGAGGGGCAGATGCTTCCATCGGCCAACCCTCTCCTCGACCCATCCCAGCACTCGCCCATAATTCTCCGACCATAATTGCTGCATGTCCGCACTTATCCAGATCCCCAGGTATCTCACCGGCCCGTCAGCCCACTTTAGTGGGCAGTCCGGCTCGAATCGGGGCGTCCCGGTCGTGAGAGGGAGAATGACCGACTTCTCCCAATTTATGGTCACTCCCGACAGCCGGCCATAGTCAAGCAGTTCCCCTGTCATGGGGAGAGGTTTTCCTGCGGGTCGATCACATATAGAGTAATATCATCTGCATATAGGGAGACGGTTAATGCCCTTGACGAAAAACCAATGCCCCTGTCTGCGTGATGATGTCTGAGTCGGGCTGCCAAGGGTTCTGTAGCAATAGCAAACAGCAGGGGTGATAGGGGGCAGCCCTGCCGCGTACCTCTGCTAATAGCAAAAGGCGCAGAGATAAGCCCATTTACTCTCACTCGAGCGGTGATGTTAGTATACAGTAAGCGAATATAAGAAATAAAAGCCTCACTCACCCCCATGCGCTGCAGCAAGGGGAACAGGAACCCCCACTCCAGGGAATCGAACGCTTTCGTGGCGTCCAGCAGCACCGCCACGGCCTTGACATGTGGGGCTAAATAGTGTAGCACCCCAAAGAGAGTTCGAAGATTATGGGACGTCGAGCGGCCCGGCACAAAGCCTGATTGATCTGGGCGTATCATAAGTGGCAGCACCGGCTGCAGTCGCGTTGCGAGCATTTTCGCAAACATTTTTGCATCAGTATTTATTAAAGACAGTGGCCTATAGGAATCACATTGCTGGGCATCTTTGTCCGGTTTCAAGAGGGCAATAATGATAGCCTCCCTCATCAAGTCTGGGAGTATGCCCGCCTCCACTGCCTCAGCATAGACTTCCAACAGTCTAGGGGCCAGGAGATCCGCGTATTCCTTATAAAACTGCGCCGGTAAGCCATCCGGTCCCGGCGCCTTCCCAGCCGCCAAGGAGCCGATTGCCTCCCTAACATCCGTTATCTCGAAGGGGCGATCGAAATATCCCTTTTGGTGCGCATTCAACCATATTAGTTGGATCGTGTCCAGGTAGCCGGACAGCTCCGCCAGCGGAGGAGCTCCCCGGGTATGGTATAAGTCTCTGTAAAAAGTCCAGAATGTGTCTAGGATTTCCGGCGGAGTATAAGCATGTCCATCTCCTGACGTCGCCACTGAGGAGATGAAGGGGGGTGGTCTCTGCGACCGCAGCAGTAGGGCGAGCGTCCTGCCCGGACGGTCTCCTTCCCCATAGCGTCGGGCCACCGCATATTTAGTCAAGAATTTTACCTCCCTGTCCGCCTCAGTCTGGTATTCCGTGAGTGTGGTGCGCGTTGCCGCCAATGTCGCCGAAGAGGGGTCCGAGCAGTACTGCACCTCCAGATCATGTAGACTGTCTTCCAGCCGCTTTAGCGTACCCCGGATGGCCTTCAGTATTTTGGCCTGCCCCGCAATGCAGTGACCTCTGATCACTACCTTAAACGCGTCCCACAGGGTGCCCACCGACGCCACCGAGCCAGTATTCTGCTCAAAGTAGTCTATTATGTGTTGGTGTACTTCTTCCCGAAACACCGGGTCTGACAGGGCGTGCGCCGGTAATCGCCACGTGAAGGGCGTTATATACGGTTGTGGGACATCTAGCGTCAGCTCCACCGGGGAGTGGTCGGAGAGGGTGCGTGCCCTGTGAGTGACCTCTGATACCCATGCATGTATCTGTGGGGTTAGGAGCCAAAAATCCAACCTGGACCAGGCTCCTTTGTGTGGGGTGAAGCAGGTGCCCTCCCTATCCGCTGGATGCACCACTCGCCACAAGTCTAACAAGTTATAGTCCGCCATTATGCCACGGAGAAGCTCAGCCGCGTGCGGGTGATGAGTGCGAGCAACCCCCTCCCTGTCCAGGTCCAGCGAAAGTACCACATTGAAGTCTCCGCCCCATATGCATGCACCTTCCCCTAGCGACTGTGCCTTGTGCCAGACGTGACGGAAAAAACCAGGATCGTCCGTATTTGGACCATACGTGTTAACCAGTGTGACCGGCATGTGAAAGAGTGTCCCCATCAGTATCATGTAGCGCCCTTCCGTGTCGGCATGTACCTTGACCGTTTGCCAGGGCAGGCCCCTTCGTATTAAAATGGCCACTCCCCGGGAGTAGTTGGAGTAGCCGGAGGTGTGTATTTCGCCCCACCTAGCATGTCTAAGCTTCTCACTGGCTCCCTTCGTCAGGTGCGTTTCCTGTAGGAAACAGATATCAATCTTGTGACGTGTCAAATGGGCATGGGTCAAGCGTATCTTGCGGTGATCATTAAGACCTCGAATATTCCATGTAAGACAGCGCAGCGCGGTCAGGGGGGTATATAATGGTGTGTCCTACGCAGCAGCTTGGCCATCAGCGGCCCCCTGTTCGGGGCCTGCAGGGAAAACCCACGCGCAGCATGTCCTGCAATCAATACCCACATGGCAGCGGCCATTGTCAGGGCCACATCATCATTCAGTACTGTAGTGAAGTAGTGCAGTGTAACAAAATACCCCAACATTACCCAAGACCCCCCTGCACCCACACCAACCCCCAATTAGGTTGAGATACATTTCCCCTCCCCCACCCTCCCCAACAATAACTTTTCTGCATCAGTATCACGGGAATCATCCCTGCAAGGGCGTGGGGTCACCGGCATATTCCCCCGTCTAAAAGTGACAGGGTGGCCGAACAGTTCCGCCCTTTACGTACGTAGTCTGTCTGCTTACAGCGGGGTAGCCCCAGCGGCTATCACCCTACGGTGTTCTGCCAAATGTCAGAGATAGTGTCCGCAGCCAGTCCAACCATCTTGCATGCGACCTTTAATGATAGCACACACTGCACTGTAAGCTTGTTTATCCCCTGTAGCGGGTTGCGCAGATCCATCAGTGTAAATTATGAATTCATACTGATCAAGAGGGACAATTTCAGTAGGCAGAGGACATTTGTGTTCGTATTGCAGGAATGATTGTGTTTTCAAATAAGGATCAAAAACATATTCAACATCAGTTGCAGCAAGAAAATTAACCCATTGTATCCATCTCGGATGTAAAGCTTTAGCATTTGGAATGCTAGCTTTTGTAACTGCCTCTCAGGCTGTTATCGGAGTTACGACAATAATGCGTTCCCCCTGGGCTAGAGCTCTTTCTTTTGCTACAGCGGTTTAAACTGCTGTCAGAAATTTTTCTGTAGAAGTGAATTTCATTTCTGCTTGTGTATACAAGTGTGATTTGTATGGGGAAACAGCCTGATTAATGAATCCTTAGCAACCAGTGTATTAAAAAACGAATCCTTAACCACGCCCTTTACCAGAACCACGACCTAATTAACCACTACTGTACAAGAACAACGACCACCTGAACCACGACTTAATAAACCAGAGGTAAGTGTCAAAATGTTAATAATTAATTTAAATGCAAGTGCAATTATAATAAAATTATTTGGAACGGGATGTTGATTTTTAAACAAGCGGTAAGTGTTAAAATGTTAATAATGAATCTTAAATGCAAGTGTAATAATAATAAAATATTTTGGAACGGGATTTGATTTTGGGATATATTTAATAATTTAGGAATGTGTAATATTATTTAAAGAACTTAATTTGCACATTTCCTGATTTTAATTACAATGTAGAAATATTTGTTTTTTAATTTAGAGTGTTAGGCCAGTAGATGGCACTGTTGGTGTGTTTTTCAGTGATGTAATTAAGATCAGTGCTCGATGCGACTGATCTCTCTGGTTGTCGAGTTGAAAAAATACATTGCAGCCAAATGCAGGAGTTTGTGCAGAGATCTAGGGACATCCATTAGAAGGGAGTTGAAAATACCATCTGAAAAATAGGATGCTGAATATGACTCAGTGTCAGCTGAGAGAATTGAATACGCCATAACCCATGATTAAGTCTGGCTGACCCCATTTCGAAGCACCTATAAAACAGAAGGAGAGGGGGATTTTGTGGAACACCCAAAACAATAGTTCATATCCAAAAGGATAGTTGAGGAAAACTATGAGCAAAATTTCATCTTGGTCATTGACAGCGCTTCATTGGGCATCAAATAGTGATAACCAAATTCCATATACGTATGTCTCAGCCTTACGAAAAGCAGTACTTGAATATTGCTTCCTGACTATGATCTATCTTTTCACTGAACTGTTGATTCTTTCATTGAATCAAGAATTAAAAGTGACCATCTTCCACAGGCTGTATCAATTTACCCCTTGACTGGTAGATTCCGGTAATATGAAAAATTAATCATTCTCGTGGTTTAGTAATTCGTTGTACAGTACGTAGTGGTTTGGCTTTGGTAGTGGTTTAGCCTTCGTGCTTTAGGTATTCATTGTTTAAGTGGTAGTTGTTTAGTCATACAACCATTTGTATGCAATTGGTACTTTTTCACCTTCGTTAAAATTTAAGTAGGTGAATCCGCATTGACCCGGAATTATTCGGATCACTAAGTTGCGTACGTTTACGCATGTTTGCAAGTGTTTCGTTGCTCACATGTCTGTTTGAAGTGAACGCTAAATTTCTGTGTGTTTTTGTGTCCAATGTGTGATTTTAAAATCAGGTTTGATTAGTTCATAGAGAGGTTTAACTCTCTCTGCGTAATTTAAAATGTAAGTTCTTCCAAAATTCAGGAAACCTAGTATCGACTGTAATTTTCTCAGCAATTTTGGAGGTTGGAGCAGCGCACACTTTTCTAAAACGTTGGCTGCCAGGCTCTTGCCTTCAGTTCGAAGTTCATATCCTATAAAAAAGACACAGAGGTGGGCAATTCTCTATTTTTTTAAAGTTGAATTTGTAAGCCTCAGAGGCGAAGCCCAATATAATTGTGCTTACCCTGTTCAAGTGCCTATCCAGGTCATCGTCTGTCAGATGTATATCATCGACGTATGACAATGCCTCGTCATCATAGGTTTGTAGTAACTCTGTTACCCTAGCTGAGTATAACCCGGGCTGTTTTTGGGAGTCGACAAAATTGACTCTGAGTCCCCATTATTGAGAAAGCAGTCAAATATCTGCTTTCTGGTGCAATATTTTGACAAAAGAAACCATTTGAAATGTCTAATGTGGTTTTATATCTTTTACGCACAATGTTATTCATTAATGCTGTACTGTGTGCATTTGAGACTGCAAATGTTTTGCAACAAGAATTTAGGTGTCTGTAGTCCAATACTAGATGATATGTATTGTCTGGTTTGGAGACAAGAAACAAAGGATTGTTCATTGATGAGGTGCATGTTTCAATCACCCCCTGGTATTCAAGTTGATCTCAAATCTCCCTGACCTGTTTTTTTAGCTTCTTGCTTCACTGGGTACTGCCTTTGTGCAGTTGGTTTACATTTTAACTGGATTTTATGGTGAGGTGAGTCCTCATCCCATCCTACATGATTTTTATATAGTGCTGGTGCTTGGGCCACTGCCCATTTCCTGGCTAATGTATATTTTAAATGTACTGAAACATGGTTGGAGAAGGCTGGCATATTGATGTCCTCACCATGTGGGCACTCCTTGACAAATTCTGGTGGCCAGTCCTGTTCTGCTAGAAGTATATCATAACCCTTTGAAAGATGCTCCCAAAAGAGTACTTTCACTTTTCTAGGTATGTCTCCCTCCATCCGGAGTGTTATTTCATATAACCTATGTGAAGAACTAACACTGGTGTCTACAGTCTCAACTTGTATGTCTTCATTCAAGTCCACTGTCTCTAGAAGTCCCTTCAGGTTCTGGCGAGCTATTGTAATTTCTGATGCACTGTCCAGCATGGTCTGGGCCCATTCTCCATTCTTGAGTTGTGTTCTCAGTATTCTCCGCATGTCAGACCTGCGACCTTCTTTTTGGAGAATTGAGGTTTTGGTTTATATTTCTCAACGTGTTGATTGTCTTTAGATTGCATGCATTCTTCCTTGTTTTCTGAGCGTCCTCTTCTTTCGGATGTCTGTGACGATATCTGAAAGGTACGAGAGGAACGTGTATCATTATCTTGATATCTCTCAGTTTTTTTCAAAGTGTCTCTATTCCTGAGGTTATACCTCCTTTCAGAGGGCTCCTTTTGTGGCGACCTACCTCGGGAATGAGAACGCTTCTCTTTGGAATTTTCCCACTTCTTTTTAGAAGTGGTAGGAGTGTTTTAAGCAAAGACCTTATCAGGACTTTCAGACAGTTGTGGTTTCACTGGTTTCCCTCCCAAACTGTCTCTGCCCAATTCTTCATAGGATTTTTCAATTATTCTGGCTAATTCTTGTGGTTGTTCTGTTACATCAAATTCCCTTAGTTTCTGGAGGATTGCCACTGATGCTGCTTCTCCTTTAATATTAGGGAATATTATCGCTGAGACTTGGTCGAAATTTTTAAGTAACTTCATACCTAAATTCAGAGCAGGCTCTGCCCCGTATTCGTTTTGAATCTGTTTCAGGACATCAGGTATTACCGCCATTGATGGAACACCATGTGTTTTTGTGTATATTGCAGCAAGGACTGTGCCCCAAGAGGTGCAGTCTTCCAGATGTGGTGTGATCCCCATTGTTTAACAGATTGTCAGATTTCTGTGTTTTTCAAAAGGGGTAGTATTAGGAAATACTGCTTCAATTAGAGTAATTTTTTGAGCTAACCAGAATGGAATTTGTTCACGATTTGAGGGCAATTTACCCGTGGCTGAGTGTAAAGTCTGTGGAGTGATTTTTAGTGTATTCCCCTGGTGTGTATTAGGTTGTGGAATAACTAATGGTGGTTGGACTGTAAAAGTAAGCATGACATATAGAACCAATTGTCTGTAAATTGTAATTAACTTCTTGAGTTGAGCAAGTAATTCTATGTCTGACATAGTTTCAATGTCAGGATGTGGTGTGTAGCCGGCTAAAATCGGCCATGTAGCTCCTGGTCTGCCTAGTGGACCGAGCCTGGTAATATGATTTTGATGTTTTAGGGCGCCTTTAAACCAGAGCTCGTGCTCCTGGTAAGTGAGTGGAATTTCAACAGCCTCGAAAGGAATGTATTCCTCTGGTGGATCATCTTCTTTGTAGAAGTGAAACATTTGTGTTACTGGATTCACTACTGGGAATATAACCCAGGAATAGAATACCTCTGTCTGGTGATATTCATGTGCCTCTATTACAAAAACTGCACTACCACCTCTAGGTGTTAGATTATGTTTTATGAGTTTTAGAGTGATGGCTCTCCTTTGGTGGAATGGATATAACCACCACCGCGTTTTCATCAAGACCTGTAAGGTCAGCCGCAGCTTGACCGTTGTTGACGATAACAACACCGCTCTCGTCCATTGTTTAATGAAAATGCTGAACTAGTTTCAAGGAAACAATGATAAGGTGCACAATATTTTGGAACACTGTGTCAACGACTAATCAAAAAGCTAATACATAGGACCTTTCGTCCTACTCAGCTATTGCGAATATTATCACTACCCACTCCAGACGTCTTATGGAATTTTATGAGTGGAAGGTCTCTGAGTAAAGCACGACTGAGTTACTTCAGTATCTAGCGTTAACTTAGTGCCTTACCAAACCGTTGGGCACCATGTAGTATAGTTCCTATATCCCTGAAAGGCTCTACGCATTGGAATAATATATACTATAGATTTGACATAGGACTGAGGTCAGTATGTCTCTATCGAGTACATTAAACATAATTACTTGTGTGTGCCAGCTAACTCAGAGGTCACTAGAAACTTCTCAAATATACAAGAAGGGATTAGTCTCTGACAACCGCATAAACATGATAACTTTGCTTCCCTTAGAATCGGAACAATCTCATAGTCGTGGAAACAATAGATAACAGTTTCACTCAGTCAATCGTACATGCTTCGTTTCTACAGAGTTGCATAGAAATATAGAGGCGGGCGTTTCAATAAAAGGGTTTTATTGAACAGTCTTATTTCTCATGCAAGAGATATGAACTGCTACAATCGTAAGACAGGCTGCGAAGTACAATATGTACAAGGTTAGCAGCAAGATAAAATAATACTGCAATAGCATGGTTTGTAGCTATGACATATATTAATTAAAATACATACATAATTAACACAAGCTAAAATGTGATACTCATCTGATGCTTCTAAATTGTTCTACCCCAGTGTACCTAACCTAAGTGTAGTACGAGGTTTGAATTAGGTGCCGTTTCTAAAGTATAGCTAGCTATATTTTAGTTTTAGCCAAGAGTTGCCAAAGGTTTCTCTAAGTTCTAGTCAGCTCCATACCTTAGAATGAGAGAGGTTGGAATCTCTTTTCCGGGACTGGATATTCTAACACCCAGCAAGGGAAGTCAGAAACAATGGAGCTGGATTCTCTGCAAGGAGGATGACAGCGTCTGCTCAGTGCATCAGGCTGGAACTCGATCTCCTTCCGAACTTGCCGTGGTGAACCGCGTAGTCTTGGTTGGATCGAATCGTCCGGGAACCGCAGTTTGCCAAGGCAAGTGCAGGTTTAGTTATACCTTGAAGGTTTTTAGGAATGCCATCTTTGATGTAAAAGTCGGGCAGAGGAACGTCATGAATGAACCCCTAAGGAATAGATGTTCATCCATACTTAATGAGTTCTTGGAGAAATCAATATCCAAGCTGAGGGAAATTCCTAAAGGCTTAAGAGTCTGGTTTTCCAAGGACTTGTTGTGAAGTGGATGGATGGATGTAGGTGACCATGTCTGTATTTGGTTTGTACGGACAATGTCTAAATAAGGGCAGGATTTCTATTCCTTAATAAGGGCAATGTGAAATGTACCTATATAAGGGCATAAATCGGTGAAACCTATATACTGTGGTTGAATCCAAGACTATTGCTTCTTCCACAGTTCACCATCCTCACACCGCCGAGAACACGTGGGGCTACGGTTTTCACCAACTCTAACCTGAACTGTAACCTCACATTTGTGTTTGCCCCTATGCTCCCTGCAACCCTTCCCCCCTATATATTTCTGCTCTTGAGACTTTGCTGTTTTTCCATTGTTTTCCTCTGTTAACCATGTAAAGCGCTCTGATACCCTCATGGGTCAAGTTCGCGCTCTATAAAGCATTAAAATAAATAAATAAAATAAATAAATAAATATACTGTATCTAAATTGACACACAACAGTAGACAGTGGATTGTTGGATTCTCCTTACTGGCAAAGCCTTTTATCTAGGGGTGGGTGGAATTTGCGTAGTCGCACTAAGCAAAGCTCCGCGAAACTGTAAAAAATCTTCGTGAGCATGCAAACGTTCCGCGAACACACGGAGTTGCTTGTTCCGCCCGTTCGCAATGCTTTTTTCCTGTTTGCGAATGCTGTTTGCGTGCTCGAGGAGAAATATCTTGCGAGCACGCATTTTGAAAAAGCGACCAAGCAAAAAATTCCGTGAAGTCGTGGAATTTTTCGCAATTCCGCGTTCTACGTGGAACGCAAAATTACCCAAACTCTGCAAATTCCGTGAGCAGAATGGAATTTACCGCCCAGGCCTACTTTTATCCAGTAGACACAGAAAAGAGCAAAGGATCCAATAGTTTGGGATGATGAAAGTGTAGAAGCCTTTTTGAAAATACGAAGCTGTTTATGTGAGGCCCCAGCACTAGGAATGCCTAACTATACAGAAGAATTTGCACTGTTCTGTTGTGAGAGAGAAGGTTGTGCACTCTCATTCTTAACACAAAGACATGGATTAAGCCGACGTCCAGTAGCCTATTTTTCAGCTACTTTGGCTCCTGTGGCCTTAGCATTACCTGGCTGCTTAAAAGCAGTTGCTGCTGCTTGTATGAGCATAGAACAGAGTGAGCCAATTGTGATGGGACATCCAGTGAAAGTGTATGTTCCACATTCAGTCAAGATTTTATTAACAGGAAGTCGATGACAGCATCTTACCCGTAGTCTGATGACTAAGTACGAAAGAATTATTCTAGGAGCTGAAAATGTGACAGTGATCAGGTGTACAATGATGAATTCAGCTACATTATTACCAGATCCCAAATGTGAAGAAGTGAAAGATGAGGTAGAACATGACTGCTTAGATGTTACTGAAATGTGCACTAAGTCACGTCCTGACATACAAGAAGAACCACTGAAAGAACCAGAAAATGAGTTATTAGTTGTTGGTTCCTGCCCAAGACTTGAGGAAGGTGGACTGAGTACAGCTTATGCTGTATGCAAATTGACTGGGGTTGTTGAAGCATCTTGTTTACCTGGAATAATACCTGTAAAAAAGGCTAAATTGATCGCTTTAATCAAAGGTTGCAAAATTGGGAAAAATTGGAGGGTGACCATATTTAATGATAGCCAATATGGTTACGGGGTTGTGCATGATTTTGGCCAATTGTGGTCACAAAGGGTATACATGACTTCTTCAGGATACCCTATTAGAAATGGAAAATGTTTGAAGGAATTATTTGAAGCAATATAAGTGCTTAAAGAAATAGCAGTGTTCAAGTGTGCTGCTCACCAGTCAGGAAATAAAAAAGTGACAGCTGGTAATGGTTACGCTGACCAAGTTGCTCAATATTGTACTAGAAACAATATGTCAATAAACAGAAAAATGCAAACAAGTGGAATCAGCTGCCAACTTAAGTCATTTTCAGTTTTTGAGACATGGGAGGAGGTGAGACAGTTGCATGAGGAAGTGGAAGAAAGTGAATGGAGGGAAACAGTTGTGTGTGGGTGTACCATAATGGCAGACCAGCTATGCCAGATTGTTTGGTCTCACAAATGGCAGGAATGTACCATGGAGACACGCATGTAGGCAGGGATGCAATGATATGACTATTCAGACAAGATTGGTACAATCCAAGATTTAGGGACATCGCAGAAAGTCTTTGCCAGAGATGTTTAACCTGTCAACAAATAAACCCAGGAAGAAAAATACTGGTCAGTTGGGGAAAAATTGGGACAGCAGAAGGACCATTTATAAGGCTACAGCTAGATTTCATAGCACTACCACCATGCAGGGGGTTGAAGTACGTCCTTGTGATTGTGTGTTTGTTTTCACGGTGGGTGGAGGCATACCCCACAAAAAGAAACGACAGCATAACTGTTGCCAGGTTATTGTTGAGGGAACTTATTCCTATGTTTGGTTTTCCAGTTACTTTGGAATCAGATAGAGGAACTCACTTTAACAATGAAATAATTTGAATAATCTATGAAGCATTCAAAATCGAACAGAAACTGCACTGTGCATACCACCCAGAGGCTTCTAGAGTGGTAGAACAATTGAATGGCACAATAAAGTCAAGATTGGCAAAGGTGTGTGCATCCACTTCAATGAGTTGGTTAGATGTGTTGCCTCTTGTTCTGATGGAACTCAGAAGTATTCCTGACAGGAACACAGGATTGAGTTCCCATGAAATTATCATGGGAAAAGCAATGAGACAGGCATTTATACCAGGACATAGATTGCTGCATATAACTGATGGTCTGGTATTGGATTATTGCAAAGGATTGGCTGACCTAGTGCGTTTTATCTCTCACCAGGTTGGAGAAGACGCAGTGACCAGGCAGCCCGATCAAGCTCATGATTTGAGTCCTGGAGCTTGGGTGGTGGTAAAGAACCACACCAGAGAGTCGTGCCTAGCACCAAGGTGGGATGAGCCACGACAAGTCATACTGGTCACTACCACAGCAGTGAAGCGTGCAGGCCTACCAAACTGGGTACATGCTAGTCATACAAAAAGGGTGCCAGCCCCTGATGAGGAAAGACCACAACTGACACAAACAGTTGAAGCTGCTGAAGGTTGTACAGTCGAAGATCCTGGAGCAAGAGACTATAGAGAGTTCGACAACGAACAACTGAGCACAAGTCAGGAGGATTGGGTACCAATAGTTGACATACCTGAAGGCTTCAAAACACAAAGTAGAGTGAAATTAAAAGAACAAGAGAATAGTGAAGAGCAGACAGCTGTAGAAAACATGCTCAGGAAGAACTGAACAAAGAAACTGTAGATTCTGAGCGGGACCAGATAGGGACATAAGAACATACTCAGGCAAACAGATCAATTGAAAGACCTGAGCAGGGACAGACAGGTATAGAAGAACACGTTCAGGAGGCCAAAGACAAAAGTGCAGTAAGACCTGAACAGGACCAGTTAGGAATAGAAGAACAGGTTCGGGAAGAAGAAGAAAAAGAATGATCAAAAAGAGTACCCTAACAGGAACAGGTAGAAACAGATGAACGAGTTCAGGCAGAAAAAAGCAACACAGTCAAGTCCTGAACAAGGAAAGGTAGAGAGGAACTCAGAAGACTAAGAAAATCAGGTTGTGCCACAACATAATGAAAACAAAAGGGCTCTTGAAAGAGACCAAGAAAATGAAAGTGCAGTGCAAGTCAAAAGGGTCAGAAAAGGTGACAATTGGCCAGGTGGGGTCAAAAGGTTAAAATATAATTTAAAAACAATAAATGAAGATCCAGAACAAGTAAACGAAGTTACAAGTCAAACTCAAGGTGAACAGTCAATTGCTAAAAACATTCGTAGAAGTCCAAGACTGAAAGTATTAAACAATAAATTCAAAGGACCTGAGTGGACATGTGTGATCCTTGAAGAGTTTGAGAACCTTGACATAAATGAAGAATCTGAAAAAGAAGTAAACGTAGAGCAAATTGACGAAGGGGAAGTGAGACATCCTTGAAATACTTAAGAGATTCTGATTTCAAACTATAAGAAAGAAGAGGAATCCTCTTGAATCAAAATGACTGAGACCAGATTTACAGAAAGACCAAAATGAAATTGTGTGAAAAGATGTTGTAGGCTTTGTATATGTAGTTTGTTATTAATGATACAAGTTTGGCTATTCTTAACAATAGCAGTTCCCTTTCTTATGATAACAGATAAAAAGAATGACACTAACATTAATGAGAAAACAGCTAACATGAAAGGAGATAGAGTAGAATTAGGAACATCAGATGAGGTAGATTTACATCACACCGTAACTGATAATGATACCTCTTTAAATGTATTTACAAAGTTATTATTTCAGTATGTAGAGACAATGGAGATTAGTGACTGTTTGTATGAAATTACCTACTTCAGTAGCTGAAGGAATGACATATGACCCTTTACCTTTAACATATGGTATTTCTTGTAGTGTCCTGTCAAGTTTATTTTATAGAACAGGGAAATTACCTTATTATTATTATAATATAGATGTAATGTTTACAGAAATTCCTATTCGAAAGAATATGAATCCAGTGAAAAGTAGTTTAGATGCACAGTTTATGGGCGGATTTTTCCTAACAATGAAATCATTCGATATAGAAAAGGCACACAAAGATAATCTAACATGTTCATTACCTGAAGAAGAGAAAGTGTTTTTGAATTTAGTTGAGGAAAGAAGGCAAGATTTCCAAAGAAAAGCTACTGAACAGAAACATCATATTCCATCATGGGCTGAAAAAGAGGGCATTTATACAGCTGGCAAAGAACATGCTGCGATGGCCCTAGATTTTGTGAAGACAGGGAAAATATGCCTCCATAGATTAAAGACAGATTATAATAACAAATGTATTGGTTCCAGTGAATGTGAACATAACTTGCTAATTTTGGGAGGTCGGGGACTAAAACTGGGCACTGATCCAGTGTTTCCTGGAATTTACTCTGTGTGTGGGAATAAAGCTTATTATAAGCTGCCTGCCAGGTAGTATGGGAGTTGCTATTTTGGAATAGATTTTCCGAAGATATACCATGTCAAAAGAATCACTGGAAGCAATGAAAATGCTAATGGACTAACATGTAGAAAGAGAGCTAGTTTTTCAGAAACAATCGGTGACATATTCAGTGCATTGATACCTTCAGTGGGAGTCATATTAATTTCACATAGAATCTGTCAATTGTCAACAGTAGTTGATCGTCTCTCAACTGATACTGCTGGAGGCTTCTTGATGATTAATACAAAAATGGTTGCAATTAGGTCTATGGTTTTGCAAATTTAATTGCGCTTGATATACTCCTAGCTAAAGAGGGCGGAGTCTGTAAAATGTTGAAGGCTCAGAATTGTTGCACTTCTATTTCAGATAAAGGCACAGAAATTAAAGGATATATAAAGAATATTACAAAAATGCAAGAAGAATTGATACCACTGGAAGTTGATAATGTATGGGAAAGACTAACAAAAAGTATTTCTTCAGTAGGGAATTGGTTTTCCAATATAGGGAAAAATCTCCTAGGACAAGTGGTATTTCCTATAGTAGGTGTAGCAATAATAGTGTTATCAATAATAATATGGTGTAAGTGTTGTACTAATAAACTGAGAAGGAGAAGATATGAAATAAATGGAAAGGCAAACAAAAGAAATGATGAAGAGATTCAGTTGGAGGAAATGAAAGGCAAGTTATATCAACAAATGAAAGAATTAAAGAACAAAGATGAGAACAAGAGGGGAAAAAGGAAAGAAATTGAAAAATGCTAAAGTTGGCATCAGATGAGGAATGGGTAAATTTGTGATGGCTTCAAAATGCCAGCAGAGAGGGGATTGATGGAGCAAGGACTCGTGAAAAACAGACTTGCTTGGATGCAATCTTCTCATGTAACCACTAACCCCGTACTAAACTTGTATTGTGGAAATAACAAGCATTTACACTACATTTATTAGTAAGATGGAAGCTTGCCTATGTGTCTTATTAACCAGTAACCCGAGTGTGATTCTAAAATGGCCGCTAACCGAAAATCTTTAGTGCAAATGCATCTACTGCATCTACGTAGTATGACGTATCTTTCGCTTCGAGGGAACTTTTTGCACCTGCGCAGTGGCTAATAAAATGGCCCCTTGAAACTCACATGCTTGCCACCTGCTTGCTGAAAAACGAAACCCAGCTATTCTAATAATGCTAACGCGGGAATAATAATAATAAGTAAATGGGATTAGAATAGAGATAGGTGGTATACAGCGAAACCATTTATTTTAGATTCTAACATTTGTCTTTTGACTCTTTCAATAGTGCTGAAATGGGCCTGAAAATAAGAACCACATTCTATTCCCTCTCGTTCTACCACACATGCGTAGTGCAACCAAGCTGGAAGACGCAATGACAACTTGTACCTCGTCCAAGGTTTCCAGTGGATACTTTCATGGGAACCGGAACGACAGTCCACTGAAATGGATGAGAACTACTGTTTTTTTCTATATGTGCCAATTACATTGTGAATACGGGTTAGAATAAAGACTGATGTATAAAACTTAAGGGGTGGGATTTCAAACAAAGAGCTGAAAGAAAATAATGGGAAATAAGCATGGTGTGATGAACACCTCCCCTTGCCTGACCTATCAGGGTTAGAGGTTTCATAAAGTTTGAAACATCAATGGGTGGTACCAGCATACAGAAATGTATAATTGAGGTAGCATTAGTTAGTTAGCTAGCTTGCGACCGGGATGCTGTCCGAGAGCACAAAAGTTGCAGACGGAGATGCTGTAGCTTGAGGCTGGGATGCTGTCGGAGTACCGAGTGATGCTGAAGAAGAATCGAATTACTGAGCCAATTATCTTAAGCAAAATTAATTTAGAAGAAGATCGCAGAAAAATCTCGAGGAGGAAGAGAGTGTTAGAGAGGGGTGCTACGCAAATGTCGGTGATAGAGAGGTCGTCTGTCCTGTCATGATTCCTGTCCTAATTCCTGTCTTGAAGCCTTTGTTTGCCAGACCTTTCCTGGGGACCCTTACTGATTCCTAGGTCTGGGAGTTGGTTTTCACACCATTCTTGATAATTATCAAATTTTCTGTGAATGCGCTTATGTGCTTTTCTCTCTATCCTCTCTCTTTCATGCAGTGTCATTGCAAAGTATAATGTATTTGATTGATTATTTGAATCTTCCTTCTGGTGAGAGACGGAGTTTGTTCTGTACTGTATAAGTGGTTCACATGAATTTAATCTGAGATCAAATTTAAAAGTGCATCCCGACTCTGTGATCATTTCCAAGGTGTAAGTATATTGAAAACATATGTCATTTCACCATCAACTAGTTCCAACTAATGGTCCATTGACCAGAGGAAAGAGCTTTTGATCAGTGAAAGATTAGTTAGGGACTAGAAAAAAGTAATCCTGAGAATTACAAAAAACATGACCCCAGCGGTTATTGCCAGTGTTTTGTGAATGAATTTACGGGCACAGGTGAGTATGTGGTGTTAGATTACCTGTTGCTGGTAACCCGCTGGATCAGAAGGCCTTCTCTTGTACAATCAATGTGACTCTTTTTGCTTGTCTATTATAATCCTCCAGGTCTGTGCAATTACGTCTGAGGCAAACAAATTGTCCAAATTGAAGATTTTCCCACAGTGATCGGGGTGTAATCTTTCAAACTGAATTAGATTGTTCCAGTCCCTTGGTTAATAAAGTACCTCTGCTTTCAAGCTACCTCCTTCTGCAAAGATCCTTAGGTCTAGAAAGACTAGTTTCGTATTGCCTACAGTGTTTATCAATTTCAGGAACGGATCAAGGGAGATAAGCCATGAAGCGAAGTTTAGTGTCTCGTTTGTAGTGCCTCTCCAGATAATGAAGATGTCATCAATGTGCAACATCCTCAGATGTGCCCTGAAGGGATTATTGGTGCTTTAGATGTACTTGGATTCAAAAGTGAGCACAAATAAATGGGCCAGGCTTGGGGCAAACATTCCATGTTTCTGAAGTAATAATTCTCCTGTAAACTCAAAGTATTTGTGTGTTAAGGTCATATGTGCACAGTCTAGCACAAAGTTCGATGGTGTTATGTAGTCCCAATTGGACTCTGAAAGTAGACCATCGGTCCCTTTTATAGTTTCTTCATGGGGGATGCTAGTAAAGAGACATTCAACATCCATGCTGATCAGGAGTTTGCTTTCAGTGTCAAAGATGATGTTTTTTCCACTAGGGGATCTCAATCATAGAGCTCGGAGAGTGGCTCGAGGATCTAGCCAATGCCCAAGATAATAGGTCGTCTGGGTGATAGATGCTTTTTTTTTTCACCTTTGGGTGTTCATTAAAATACAGTGCATGGGGGTTGCTTCTGGACCAAAAATTGAGCTTCATATTTGTTTATTCAGTCATTCTCAGACCCTTTGTTCACCACAAAGCAGATTTCTTGCATTATTTATACAGTCTGATCTTTTGTCAGCTGTTTATATTTTCTCATATTATTAAGCAGGTGTAGGCAGTCAGGTCTATACATCACTGTTGGTAAGATCACTACAGCATTTTCTGTGGAGCTTGGAACATTTCGATAAGGGATACATCTTTCAGTGTTAAGTGCATCAATCTCCAGGTTGACTGCTTGCTCAAAGGCAAGCACCTCTGGGGGCATTGCATCCATGTGATGGTGGGGTACATGTAGATGTAGGTCCACGAGCTGTGTTTCTCTCAATTGTGCTGTCTAGTTCAGCCTTGTCAAAGAATTGTCTCAGGCGGAACTTCCTCAAGAATTCAGCTACTTCTGCTCTAAGTTTTAAAATGTTGTTTCTGGGGCCGGGTACAAAACCCAACCCTTTGTTCAGTACACTCTTTTATACTTGTGTCAATGTTTTGTCACTGAGGTCGACGACAATGCGCAGTGGTAGGCACTGTGCAAAATGTGGCTAGTCACCTCTCTGTTGCTTATTGCTGTATTTTGATATTACATTGATATTAATGAGGTGCAACCAATGCCTAGATAGTGATTAGAGTAAAAATGACAAAATAATGAAGCAACACTATTACAAAATGAGTGTCATTACGTCACATAATTTACATTTTCTTGCTACTTAATTTACTCATGGTACAGAATAGCTCAGCACATACCCAAATGTAAAAATCAATAACAGACAATATAGTGCAATATCTAGATTAGTGAATAGCAAACACAAATTGATCTCCCAAATGAATGATTTAAGACTTCAAATTCTTGTAAAAAATATTCTTCTTTTATTCTGATAATTCTTCATTAGACTTCATTAAAAACAGAATATGTGTTCAGAGCCTTCAAGTCTATACATATCCTGTGTTACTCTATTTGCAAATTCATCTATCACTGAGTTGCTAATGGTGGGGGGAAAAACTTTGACGTTTGCCGAAAGCCACTGTCTATATTGTCTGTTATTAATTTTTACATTTGGGTATGCGCTGAGCTATTCTGTACCTTGTGTTTTTGGTCATCCAAAATTGTGGGAACTATTGAAGGTCAAGTTCTCAGCTCCTTGCACTACCATCTTTGCCCACACTTTAAATGATATACACGTACTGGTGCAGGCCTTTAGTGCCCTGACCTTCTATCTTATTTAAATTTACATAATTTACTCAATCCTGCTGTGTAATCTGTCCCTCCGTGTAACATAATTTCAGGGACTCTGCTACACATTCATTGCCAGCAGTCCTGAGTGGGAGATTTTAGAGCCTTTCTCTCCCAGTCAACATGTGATAGGCAGGATGCAGTAAAATGTCTTACCTGCACAGGTTTTGACACAATGGACGGCCTTGGCAGTTGGCACAAATGTTGTTCTTTGCAGGTGTACGTGTATTAGGTCCAGAGGATTTTCAGATGACCTACAAGCATCTCTAATGGGCATTATTTCATTTGATGGGTCTTGCCTCTTTTGAGAGACGGCAGACTCCACTTTGGAACACTTCAAAGATAGTAAAGCTGCTGCGCATTCACTGGGGCTGTTGATCTCTGTCAGGTAGTTTCCATATAAATACATGAGGTTCAGGGGCTACTCCATTGTCCTGGCTCGAGGCAATGGCAGCCTTGCCAGCCTGTGATGCAACATAAAGCCCAATCCTGTCGGGGCTGCAGACGCAGAACTAGGAGGCAGTGCGCGGGTCAACAGTGAAATCAGTCCTCTAACTCCTCTTCACCTGCAAGAACTACCACAAAACCTCTTTAGTTTGTCCTCATTGGCACGTGTCTACCAGTTGGAGGGCAGGATTCCGCACTTCCTGCCGGGTTGGTGATACACCATGTCAGAGAGAAGGATACTACCTTTCCTTTCCTTTCCTCCCACCTAATATTCCTCTTGTGAATTCTTGTGCATTTTGCTATATGAGGTGCACCAGTTGGTCTCCAGAGATGCCATTGAGAGTGTACTGGACTCAGAGAAGGGTCAGTGTTGTTATCTTGCGACTTTTTCATCCCAAGAACAGACGGGTGCCTCGGGTCCATCTTGGATCTTCGACCCTTAAATGCCTTCCTGCAGAAGAACAAAATCATAAGGCTCAGCTTGGCCATGACCCTGTCTGCTCTTGATCTGGGGGACTGGTCAGTGTCCTTGGACTTTCAAGATGTGCAGACAGGCAGAAGTCTTGCAGAGCTTCCCCTTCTCATACAGCCCATCCGACTGCTTGGCAGATGACAAATTTTGGGGTTGCTACCTCCCCTTCTTATAGTCCATTTCCAGACACATAATGTGATTCTTTGATATGTTATGCTGCATTCTGCTTCCTTTAAAGTGTACGCTTTCTAACCTCTTCTTTCCTCTTGAAAGGCTGTCTGTCACAGCAAGAGAGACTCAGAAGCTGATACCCACAACACAGCCGGGACTTCACACCTGGATGTCAGTTCCAGTGATATGTGCATCAAAAGGTCAATCCTCGGCTCCTTATTATTCCCTTATCAGCCCCACCTACTTCCTGAGAGGTATCCAGGCCCCATTATTTTGATCTATCACTGAATCAAAAGAGCACCCTTTTGAAGTGTATAGTGGGAGTCTCTCTCTCTATCTTCGTCCAGTGTGTCCCACCTAGCTCACAGAAGTGCAGCCAAACACAAATCATTCTGGGGGTTTACTCTACTCCTGATGTCTTCACCAGACACACCTGAGCTTTTAAAAATGGACCCCATGGTCCTCCATGTAATGTACTATTACAGGCACACTTGCAGTCAGTGTACATTCACAACATGTTTATTGCCACTACTGTTACCTGCATGTATTGTGCCACCACTGACACATACATTCAGCGCGCACATTCAATTTGTGGGCACTGTTCAGTACTAGAGCCACTCTGTTTTGTGCTGTCCTATTTGCAAACATGCACACTGCCAGCACACATACTCTCCATGTGCGTGCTGCACAACACTTCGCCCTTCATATATTGTACTCACAATCATACATACACCCAGCACATGCTTTTATTGCACATGCACTTAGAAAATCCCCAGGAAATGGAGCTTGGCAATTTCCTGGCTGACTTGGATGCCTGTCAGCTGATGCAATTGGTCCAGGGCCCCACTCACTCTGCAGGTCATCTGCTGGACCCGGTGTCCTCAAACCTCCCCTCTCTGTTAGTTCACACTCCTACTCCTGTGTGCTGGTCAGAGCACTATCTGATTACTATGTCTCTCTCTGTGGTTTCCCCTCCGCAGAATCAGCGTCAAAAGGGTGCTTTTAAACACCCCTGGCATAAACTTGCCCTCGTCCAATTCCATGACCTTCTCTCCAGGTCTGCTATCACCTTGCCCAACGACCCTAACACTGCTGATAAAGCACTTTCAGATTGGATCTGCAGCTCTCTTGATGCTCCTATCCCGGCAAAGTTGTCAGTGAGTCGTACTTCCAAATCTGACCCATGGTATAACGATGACCTGGCCATTTTGGGTAAAACCTGTAAAAGGCTGGAACGGTCCTGGAGATGGGAGTATGACCCTTCACATAAAAAGTGTTATCAAGCAGCAATGAAAAGCTACCATAGGGCCATTCACACGGTGCGCGCAGCGTATTTTTCTGGGGAAATTAGGAGTAGTGGCAACCCCTCTAAAACTATCTTTTCCATATTGAATAGTCTAAAACAGCACGGGGTCCCGGCTGTGCCCCCTATTTCCTCTAATGAGCAGTGTGAGGCTCTGGCTACTTTTTTTGTCGAAAAAGTGGAGAACATTTATCTATCCTTCACTCACACTGCTATGAGCTTCGACCCTGTCCTGGGTATACTCCCTGCTCATACTTTGGATTAATTCCCGCAGGTTTCCTTGGAGGAGCTTAGGTTAGTGTGTTCCAAGGTTAAATCAGGCTCCCCTTCCAATCCTCTCAAACCTTACCAGTTTATGAGATTGTTACCTTTGCTACTGTCACCTCTAAGTCAGGTGATTAACAACTCTCTGTCCAGTGAGACAGTCCCCAATTCTTGGAAGCAAGCAAAGGTGATTCCTTTGCTAAAGAAGCCTACTCTGGACGCTGCCAAATTGGAAAATTATCGCCCGATCTCTCTCCTCCCATGGATTGCTAAAATCACCGAGACCTATGTCCATTCCATTCTTGCCAGATTCCTGGAGGAAAACAACTGTCTGGACATCTCTCAGAATGGCTTTGGCTCAGGTCACAGTACAAAGTCTGCTCTCCTGTCTGTCACTGAACATCTTAGGCTTGCGTTGGATGAGGGACATACGTCGATTCTGTTAGACCTCAGCGCCGCATTTGACACGGTCTCTCATCAGATCTTGTTATGCAGGTTAAAAGAAGCAGGTGTTGTAGGCTCAGCTTTGACCTGGTGCGCTTCCTTCCTTTCAAATAGGACCTTCCAGGTTATAGCCCCCCCCTTTGCCTCTACGTACCATGCCAATAAGCAAGGGGCCCCCCAAGGTTCAGTTATGAGCCCTCTGCTTTTCAATCTCTATGTTCAACCCCTGGCAGTCTTGGCAAGGAGCAGAGGGCTGACCATCGTATCATATGCTGATGATACACAGCTAGTGGTAGCCCTCTCTGACAACACTGGGAGTACAGCATCTAAGTTTCGGGAAGATCTCACTGCTGTTGCCGAGTGGATGACTTATATTTGTCTCCAATTGAACTCCAGCAAGTCAGAGGTCCTGCTGGTGGATAACCATCAAGAGCTATGGGGGGACTGGTGGTGGCCAGCCATACTGGGATGTGCCCCCACTCCGAAGCAGGTGGTGAAAGATCTTAGAGTCTGGGTAGATTCGGGTCTCAGTTTTCAGCTCCAAACCAAAAATTGTCGCGGGGATCTGCTTTGGCATACTTAGGGGGCTTAAACTGTTGCTTGGGTTCTTTGACCCACCAGTCAGGCAAATGATCATCCAGGCCTCCATTCTATCTAGACTGGACTATGCCAATGCACTGTACCTAGGGGTGAATAAGATCGAAACCCTGAGATTACAGCGAGTCAAAAACACGGTGGCTAGAACCCTGCTGGGCCTCCCCAAAACCTGTCCCACCTCTACGGCTATCCGTCGGTTGCACTGGCTCCCTGTCGTCAACCGAGTGGAATTTAAGGTTCTCTGTACGGCATTTAAAATCCTTAAACTCTCCTCTCCAGCCATCTTGACCAATTTGCTGTCACCACCACCATATGCGCCAGCTTCGCTCCACTGAACAACACCTGGTTATTGTGCCTCGTACGAGGAAGGTACGGTCGGGCGAACGCTCTTTCCGTCTCTTGGCTGCCAAGCTTTGGCATGCTCTACCATACTCCATCCATGTCATGGAAAATTACTTGGTCTTTCGCAGAGTAATTAAAACCCATCTCTTCCCCATAGCCTAGTGCTTTTTCTGACTTCCAGCCTCTATGTTTCTGCTTCGGTGCTGGGACGCCTCTTTGCTGGGGCAGCTGTGCGCTATACAAAACATATTAACATAACATAACATAGCACTACATCACTCAAGTTCTGTATTCCTTCATACTCTGAGTACATGCACTAACCACGTATGCACTGCATAGTACTGCTCTATCCCTGTATTGTACCCTTCCCAGGCACCCATCCATCTATCGTAGAGTTACTACTTCTGTGCAGTGCAGCACTCTACATCTACCTAATGTAGGCCAGGGGGGAGTTAAGATCACAGCAGTGGAACTTTAACCAGGTGCATGAGCCTGTTGGCCCTACTCCAGTGCCACAGGGTAAAAATGACCTGCTCACGCCTACTATCATTACATGGTATGCTGCCACCACCCCTCTTTGGCTACTTAACTCTTTGGTGTAGGCGGTAGCCTCCTAGCACTATGATGGCAGCACTTTGGGAGCCCCTCTCGGTCCAACAGGGCCGCAATCCATGAGACTGGCCTATGTCATGGTGCCCACGTGTGATCAGTGTAACATTAAGTATCCAGACAACAGGGCAGTTGGGCACTCAGGGCCGGGGACAAGTCTTTTACAATGCAGATGACTTTTCCGTGCCAACACACCTCATTGACACGAGTGGTGCCTGCTCTTGGTATCTTTGTGCTGTAACATGCATCCGATCACACGGTCACAAGTTCACAGATTAATCCTGCCTGGATAGCCAGGCTTGGTAGGCTGAACACTTCTCTGGCTCGATCCTGCAGGACTTGTTGTCCTGAGTCCACTCACCAGACCGTTTACCTTTGGGAGGTATTGATTTGGTATCTGTTCTAAGTTAATTAATCTTTTGTTAGAACTATTTATCAGAAGAGCAAGTAACTTACCTTCAGTAACACTCTTTCTAGTGGATACTCCGTCTAACCACAGATGTCTCACTGTCCTTTCACCTCCCTTCTGTTTAATGTTCTCTTTTTAATATCTAAAACTGCAGCAAGTTAGTGTCCAGCACACTGCTACCAACAATTGTTCATGCTCCACGTCTGATAGCACAGAAAGAAACTGACAATTCACATGGGAGACAATTATATACGGCTCTGCTCCGCCACGTCTGGGGCGATATGAATCCAACGTGGAGCCACCTAGTGGCAGCTAGGAGCACTGCAATGAAAAAATCTCCACACACAGTCTGGCACCAGGGGAAAATTCTAAGACGAAGCATTTGCAGTTAAAAAAAGTATTCACCAGAAATAGTGTTGCCAAAGGTAAGTAAATTGTTCTTTCACTCTACTTGCATAAAAGCTAAAATAGTAGATTTCATCTTTTTCTGTTTTCAGCTGAGTTTTTCGTACTAACATATGTATGTCATCTGTATTTTGCTTTTGTTGGTAACACACTTTCTGGTGGATACTCTATCTAACCGGAGATTCCTCATTGTCTTCCACTCTCGCCATTCTTTGGAAGGGTCTCTTCAACATCTAAAAAGGCTGCAAGCTCTTATTCAGCACACTATTGCTCCAGCGGCGCACCAACAACAGATACTCCAATACCATATACACACCTGGGCCCATCAACAACATACACTCACAATACCTGGTTGACTGCTGGAGTTTTATGAATTTATGAATTTATCAATATTAGTCATTCCACCTAACTAACTGTTCACTGACCAATAAGTTCTTTCCATGTGGTAGATGGACCAAATTAGTTTGAACTAGTTGATGGTGAAGATGTACATAACCTCAATTTACTTATGACTTTAATGTAAAATAAGCACAGACACAGGAAGTTTTCATAACCTTTACCTAAAATTTAAATGTGAGTGAACCAACTCAAATGCACACTACAGACACCATCAATCATTAGGAAGGAAGATTTCAATTAATTAAAATGCATTCATCGATTCGATGCTTTGACGTAGCCCAGAAAGGAGAGGATAGAGAGAGCAGTACATCAGAAATTAATACGATTTTATGATTACCAAAGATGGTGTGAAGACCATCTCCCTGGCCAAAGAGCTGGTAAGGGCCCCCTGGGAAAGTACAGGTGACAAAGGCTTCAGGACAGGAATCAGGACAGGACAGGATGGTGGACCTCTCTATACCCGATGAATTTGTTGCACCCCTCTCTGACACTCTCTACCTCCTTGAGATTCTTCTGCGATCTTCTTCTAATCAATTGCTTATGATAGGTAACTTTCTATTCAAATCTTCTTCAGCATCTCACAGCATCACCAACAACTCCGAAAGCATCTACCCTATCACCCACTCCCAAACTAACTAAACTTCCTCAATTATACCTTTTGGGATTCGTGTACCATCCCCTAAAGTTGCAATATCGTGAAAACACGAAAATCTAATTGGACAGGCAAGGGGCGTTAGGTCATCACACCATGATGGCACAGCACTTTTCTTTGTTATAAACCCATCCCCTATTATAGTAGTTAGAAAGGAGAGTTCCGGTACGCAAGGGCCAGGGCTGGAGCCAGCCGGAAACCTCCATTTTAGTCAGGATAAGGGAAATACACACCGAAAATAAACCCCTGCTCACCCCCTTGGTAGCTTGGCACAAGCAGTCAGGCTTATCTTAGAGTGTGTAAAGCATTTGGCACCCAACCGATAGTAATACAGTGTAAGCACTACAAAAGGACACCACACCAGTTTTAGAAAAATAACCAAAAATGTTATAAACAAGATCAAAGACGATAAAAATCCACAATACTATGTAAAAGAACTAGAGTCTGTAACTATCAAAATAAGATTCCCAAATAGTTCCTTGATGTCGATAGCTCCCCCCGGGACTATCACGGCGTCTTGTACAAACAAATCCAAAATAGTTCTGGCTGTGGTGTCGGGAGGACCCACAAACTGTACCTTTCAGAAATGCAGGGCGATGGGGCCCTTGAAGTCACTTGCGTTGAGGGTCAAGCTCCTTTCTGATGGGATCAGGAGCGCTGGCGCCAACAGGCATCGCGTGCTGCAGTGCGAAGTGCAGCGGTGCGGCGTGCGGTGCTCCCAGGCTGCAGTGCGAGCAGCAGCTCGGTGGAGGTGTCAGGTGGCGTCGTCGGTGAAACCAGGGTCACGGTGCAAGATGAAGGCTGTATTCGTCATGGTGCTGGCAGGTCACGGTGCAAGCAGTGTCGTCGTCGTTGCTGAAGCGCTGTCATCGGCTGACGAACGGGAGTCGATGGCATCGGTGAGCCAAGGCTGCGGTGTGGTATGAGGGCGGTGCATCATGTAACTTACGAGCAGTACCCCCAAACCACATAGCAAGCAGCGGTGTCGATTTCGGTGGGAAGTGGCGGCGTCAGGAAGGCCAAAGTGTTGCCCTCCAGCGAGGCAGTGCAGAGTGGGGTGCCCACAGGTCACCGTGCAAGCAGCGGCTCAGTGATGGCATGAGCAGGTGTCGTCAGTGAGACCAGGGTCGCGTTGTGGTGTTGTGGCGGTGCCCTCTGCGGTGCCAAAGCTTCAGCATGAAGCGAGGTGAGTGCGGTGCCCACAGGTCACGGATCACGGTGCAAGCAGCGGCTCAGTGAGGACATCAGCAGATGTTTTTTGGAGAGACCAGGGTCCGCGGTGTGGCGTTGCGGCGGTACCCTCTGCGATGCCATCAGGATAACTGAGTCGGCAGGGTCGTCATAGATGTTGTCGAATTGGCGTTCTACGGGTTGCAGTACAAAACACACAGTCCCCAGTGCTGCGGGTCGAAGAACCTGAAGTCTTTGCTGTTCCTGAGAGTTCGTGAACAGGGGGGCAAGCTCTACCTCAAGCCCCTGGAGAGAATCACAAATTCGATTGCAGAAAGTCCAGTCCAGGCATTTCACTGCCCAAGACAGAAGCAGCCACTGCAGGTCAGCCAAGCAAAGCATGCAGCAAAGCAGTTGTTCCTCTTAGCAGCTTCTCCAGCTCTTCTTCTTGGCAGTCTTCTTGATTTCGATGAGTTCTAAAGTTCAGGGGTCTGGGCCCCACTATTTGTGCACAAAAATCCTTTGATCTTCCAGGCAGAGGGTGTCGGTTCCCGGCCAGAACCAGTTTGGCCTTCTGTGGTGTGATTTCCTGGCAGGAGGTGGAGACGGCATTGTCAGAGGCAGGCCAGGCCCTTTGAGGTGCAAGGAAATCTCCTCCCTCATTCCCCATCACAGCCCAGGTCTATTCTGCCCTTTTCCTGACCTACCTAGACTATCTGGAGCCTTACCCTCTCCCCAGCCTTCTGTCCTCCAAAACCCAGACAGGCAATCCACATTCCAGCAGAGGCCCACGAGATGACCGGGCAAAATAATACCCACTTTCTAGAAGTGGCCTTTATGGACTCAGAATTAAAAGGGCACCTTCACTAAAAGCTGCGTCTTTAGATTCCGAGTTAAGGCATACTAAACTTAATTTCCTTACCTCCTTCCCTGGGCCCATTGTGTTTATACCTTATGATAAACCAACTGCCCGATCCATCCTACGGGGAAGGGGTGACCTTGCAATAGCGAAGAGCGAATTTGGCTGTATTCACTATCAGGACACGCCACACACCCGGGCAGGTTCTGCCTTTCACATACAAGGCACCCTGCCCATAGGGGTACCTTGGGCCTAACTTAGAGGCGCCTGACATGTAAGAAAAGGGAAGGTTCTGTTACAGGTCGTGACTGCGTACAGACTCTGCGGTGGCAGGTCTGAGATACCATTGTGGCACAATCTGTGCTGCAGGCCCACGGGTTGCATTTGATTCACAAGCCCCGGCACCCGTTGTGCCCTTTACTGGGGACTGACAAGTGAATCAAGCATCCAATCATGGAAAGACCAATTCATAACACAATTTACTATAGGAGCACCTGCACTTTACCACTGATCAGCAGTGCGAAAAGTGCGCAGAAATGTTACGCCAGCAAAAACAGAGTCAAAACCGGGAGGTCAGGTAGCAAAAACTCAGGGAAACACGCCAAAAGATGCCAAGTCTAACACAAGTCCCCTCCAGCTGAAACCTGGGAGTTCTCTTCACTAAGGCGGAAGAACCTGGACAGGCCATCTGCGCTGGCGTGCTCTGTGCCAGGGCGGTTTTCCACTGTAAAGTCCATTCCCTTTAGGGAGATGGACCACCTCAGCAGTTTTGGATTCTCCCCCCTCATCTACATTAACCATCTGAGGGGCCTGTGGTCTGTCTGAACTCAGAAGTGAGTGGTTTCAACTTCTTCAGTGCCCAGACCACAGCGAAAACCTCCCTTTCTATGGCACTCCACCCCTGCTCCCTGGGGAGAAGTCTCCTGCTAAGGAAGACTACCAGCTGGTCTAGGCCCTCTTCGTTCAGTTGTGAGAGCACCGCTCAAACTCCCTGCTCCGACGCGTCGGTCTGCACGACAAATTACTTGGAGAAGTCGGGGGCCTTGACCACGGGGGCCATGCACATGGTGGCCTTCAGGGCATCAAACGCCTTCTGGCAGGACTCAGACCAGATCATCTTTTTTGGCTGCTTCTTGGAAGTCAGCTCAGTTAAGGGGGCAACAATGGTGCCATATTGCTTAAAAAACCTCCTGTAGTACCCGGTGAGTCCTAAGAAGGCCCTCACCCCTGTCTGGGTCTTGGGTGGCTCCCTAGCCAGGATGGTGTTGATCTTGGGCTGTAGGGGCGCCACCTAGCCGCTCCCTACCTGGTGTCCCAAGTACACCACCGAACCCGGCCCGATCTGGCACTTACTGGCCTTAATCATGAGGCCTGCCGTCTGCAGCGCCCTCAACACTTTCCTGAGGTGTTGCAGATGTTCGTCCCAACTGAACCTGAACACCTCACTGTCATCCAGGTACGCGGCGCTGAATTCCTCCGGCCAACACCTGCTGACCAACCTCTGATAGGTGGCAGGGGCATTCTTCAATCCAAAAGGCATCACACGGAACTGGTAATGTCTGTCCGGGGTTGAGAATGCTGATCTTTCTTTGGCCTCCTCGGTTAGAGCGATCTGCCAGTACCCTGATGTTAAATCAAACGTACTAAGGAACATGGCAGCTCCCAACCGATCCATGAGCTCATCAGCTCAGGGATGGGTTGTGCGTCAGTCCGTGTGACGGCATTGAGCCCCCAATAGTCCACACAGAACCATAGTACCAGGGCGGCGCTGGGCACCATTGCCTTTGGGACAAAGACCACGGGGCTGCTGGATGGCTCAACCACCCATAACGCCAACATCTTCGAGACTTCCTCTTTGGCCTTGACCCGGTCAGCCAACCTGTAAATCTTATGTTTCACCGGGGGACTGTCACCAGTGTCCACGTCGTGGGTACACCAGTGAGTAACACATGGGGTCAAGGAGATGAGTGGGGCAAACTGCCCCAACAACTGGCGACACTCGCTCTGTTGCTCACCGATCAGTGCCAGGGAGAGGGTCACACCATCCACCGACCCATCCCCCTCTTGGGCTGACAGGAGGTCCGGGAGAGGCTCACTCTCCACTTCCTCCCCATCGTCCGTCGCCAAGAGCATGCTCACTTCGGACCTCTCGAAGTGGGATTTGAGGCGGTTCAGGTGGAGGACCCGTAACGGGTTCCGGGGAGCCTGCAAATCTACCAGGTAGATGACCTCACTTTTGCGCTCCACCACCTCAAAGGGCCCAGTCAACTAGTCCTGCAAGGCACAAGGTTCCACAGGGGGCATAAACCCACACTTTCTGTCCAGGTTGAAACTCGACCAGAGTGGCATTCTGGTCATACCACTTCCTCATTTCTTCCTAGCTGGCCTCGAGGTTCACCTGAGCGAGTTTCCTGAAGCGGGCAGTTTGGTTGCTGAAGGCCAGCACGTAGCTGAACACATCCTGGGGTGTCTTCCTGGGAGCGGCCTCCCAGCCTTCCTTCACCAAGCTTAGAGGTCCTCGCACGGGGTGACGTACAGAAGCTCGAAGGGACTGAATCCAAGAGACTTCTGGGGTACCTCCCTGTACGCAAAGAGAAGGCACGGTAAGAGGACGTCCCACTTACGCCTCATGGGTTCAGTGAGACCCTTGATAATGCCCTTTTACGGTCTGGTTGAACCTTTCTACCAGACCGTTACCTTGGGGGTGGTAAGGGGTGGTGAACGTGTATGTAACACCACACTCCTTCCATAGGGATGTCATATACTTCGATATGAAATTGGTCCCCCTGTCGGAAACCACCTCTCTGGGGAACCCCACATGGGAAAAGATCTCCATTAACGCCCGGCCCAACACTGGCGCCGTCATCCTGAGGAGGATTGCCTCCGGGTACCGGGTGGCATGGTCCACCAAGATCAGGATGTACCTGTTGCCCATGGCTGTCTTGGGATCCAGTGGCCCTATGATGTCCATCCCTACCCTTTCAAAGTATGTCCCCACCACGGGGAACGGTTGGAGAGGAGCTTTGAACTTCCTCCCACTCTTGCCACTTGCCTGGCAAGTTTGGCAAGACCGGCAATGCACATCCGACTGCCTTCGCATTTGAGGCCAGAAGAAGTGGGTGACAAGCCGGTCAAAGGTCTTGTCCTGCCCCAAATGTCCTGACAAAGGCACGTCGTGCGCCAGACCCAGGAGGAAAGTCCGGAAGTGCTGGGGTACCACCAGCACACGGGCTGACCCAGGTTCCGCGACCTTAGGCTTGCTTTACAGGAGATCATTCTCCCAATATATCCAATGTGATTCGGACTGATCACCAGTCGCCTGGGCTGCGGCCTGCCGCCGCAGACCCTCCAGAGACGGGCACTCTTTCTGCTCCTGGCAGAACTCCTCCCTGGTGGGACCCCCTTCATGCTGCCAATGGGTAAGCTCAGAGATGTCCCCCAGTTCGGCTACCTGCTCCCCGGTAGGCACCGGGGCGCCCCCTCAAGGTCCGCCTCCTCCCGGTCCGTGGGAAATTCAGGGGCCGGTTTCCCGCACCCCTTTCCCTTTCTCTTGGCAGGGACCTGGGCCACTGTTTCAGGCTCTGGGTCCCTCTGATCACCCTCTCTGGCCACCATTGACCGAGTGGACACGCATGCCCACGCTGGCAACCCACTGGGGTGGTGTAGTGGGCAAAAGAACGATGGATTTAACCCAGATCTCTTGACTGGGGGAGAATGTATGCATTGTCAGCATTCCGTCCATCATTTGTTTGTTGTAACACTCTGGCAACCCAAGCATCTCCAAGTGGGACCTGACCTCAACATCCTTCCACTAGGACTGCTTCAGGTCATTACCGAGGAGACAATCGACAGGCATGTAAGGGCTCACAACAACCCTTAAAGGACCTGAGACCCCTCCCCACTTGAAGGGAACCTGCACTACCAGACACTGGCACTCTGAATTGTCGACTGCAATCACCTGGTGGAATGCACCGGGGACTACCTGCTTCTCAGAGCCCAGGTGACACCGAACTGAGGTCACACTGGCTCCAGTATCCCTGAGAGCCTCTACCCTTTTCCCGTTGATTTTCACCCAGGTGCTGTATTTCTTTGTGTTAGGGGGCACCTGGGCTCCTGGGACCATCTCACTGTCCCCTAGTGAAACGAGGGTCATTTCTGCGGTGTCCCCACCCTCCTGTTGGGACTCCTCCTCCTCCCCAAGGGCTAAGCTAGCCAACACTTTGGATGGTCCACCGGTTGGTGGCTGTGTCCTCTTTGGGCACCTGGGGTCCGCCTTCATGTGCCCCACCTGGTCACATGCAAAACACTCCCAGGGACGGTCTCGGCAGGCTTTCCTGTCGAGACCCCTTGCTTCTTCTTTCCAGGTGGATGGGAACTTTTACCCTGGTGTCATTTTGGGGCCGTTTAGAGAACTCCTGTGTTTTACCCTTGTACTCCCACTTTTCTGCTGGGGACCCTGCCCACCTTTGGCTGAGTCTCCCCAAACGCTTTCTTGTGGACCCTGGTACTCACCCAGCAGTCCGCCTCCATAGCAAGCTTCCTGGGGTCAGTCAGCTTACTATCTACCAGGTGCTGGCGCAGATCTGCAAAACATAGACTGGACAGGTGCTCCCATACAATCAAATTGTATAGCCTCTGATAGTCTGTCACATTGCTGCCCTTTACCCAGCCATCCAACGATTGACAAAACACATCCACACATTCCAGCCACGTGTTGGCATCAGACGTCTTACAGGACCTAAAATGATCTCTGTACTTTTCAGGAGTAAGACCATACTTGGTGAGGAGGGCTTCCTTCATGTCTGGATAAGTGAGGTGATACCCCTTACCCAAAGCTATTAACGTATCCCTTGCTTCTTCGGGGAAGAGGGGCCACAACCCTGCTCCCCAATTCTCTTCAGGGACCCCATTCATATGGATTGCGGCCTCATACTCCTGGAACCACCTTTCTATGTCGTTCCCCTTCTTGAACTCCTTGCCTACTTTCTTGGGAATGTGCACGATTCTGTCTGTCTGCCTTGATGAGTTGCTGCCACCATCTGAGTTGGTTCTTTTCTCTCGATCCAGCTCCTTCATCCTAACTTCATGTTCCAATACCATTCTCTTCTCCTCCATGGCCAATCTAATCTTTTCTAGTTCTGTGGCTACTCTCCTTGCTTCCCGCCTGTCCTCCAGCTCCTCTGGGGACAGGCCACGGCTGCCTGGCCGGGAGGTTTCCTCTCCTCCCAACAGTGCATCCCCCCTAGTACTAAGCTTCTCTGCTTCCCCACTCTGATCACCAGATTGCCCACTTGCCTCTCTGGCTGCTACCCAGGCCCTCAGTGCCTTTTGTAGCTCGTCTTTTCTTGTGAGGCCTCTGACTTGGACTTTGAGGCTTTTGAAAAGGGATTTCTATTCTCTCACAGTGTAGAGCTCCAGCCTCTCCTTCTCAAAGGTAATGTCTAGGGATGCGACGTATGATTCTGTTGACGGGCTAGTATGTGGTATGTAATGGTCTGCGGTATGGTAGTAGTGCACACCAATCACTGTAAGTCAAGTGCAAATGCAAGTCCTATCCCACCGCTGCCACCAATGTTAGAAATAGAATTTCCGGTAGGCTAGGGCTAGGGCCGGAGCCAGGTGGAAACCTCCACTCTAGTCAGGATAAGGGAGTTACACTCCGAAAATAACCCCTGCTCACCCCCTTGGTCGCTTGGCAGGAGCAGTCAGGCTTATCTTAGAGGCAGTGTGTACAGTGTTTGGCACCCAACCGATAGTAATACAGTGTAAGCATTACAAAAGGACACCACACCAGTTTTAGAAAAATAACCGATAAATTTATAAACAAGACCAAAGATGATAAAAATCCACAATACTATTTAAAAGAAAGTCTGTAACTATCAAAATAAGATTCCAACAAAGTTCCTTGATGTCGATAGCTTCGTCCAGGGCTATCACTGCGTCGTGTACAAGCAATTCTAAAATAGTTCTGACTGGCCGCAGGACACGGGCCAGCTGCGGTGTCAGGAGGATCCAAAAACAGTACCTTTCGGAAATGCTGAGCGATAGGGCCCTTGAAGTCACTCGCGTTGCGGGTCGAGCTCCTTTCTGATGGGATCAGGAGCACTGGCGCCAACAGGCGTCGGGTGCTGCGGTGCAAAGTGCGGTGCGGCGTGCGGTGCCCCCAGGTCGCTGTGCGCGCAGCAGCTCTTTGGAAGCGTCCGGTTGTGTCGTCGGTGAGATCAGGGTCGCGGTGCGAGATGAAGGTGGTGCTCGTCACTGTGCTGGCAGGTCATGGTGCAAGCAGCATTGTTGCTGAAGCACTGTCGTCGGCTGACGAGCGGGAGTCGATGGAACCGGCGTCGGTGAGCCATGGCAGCGGTGTGTGATGAGGACCGTGCGTCATGTAACTTACGAGCAATGCCCCCGAACCACGGTGCAAGCAGCGGCGTCGCTTTCAGCGGGAAGTGGCAGCTTCAGGAAGGCCACAGCGTCGTCATGTAGCAAGGCAGTGCAGAGTGCGGTGCCCACATGTCACGGTGCGAGCAGCGGCTCAGTGATGGCATCAGCAGGTGTTGTTGGTGAGACCAGGGTCGCGGTATGGTGTTGTGGCGGTGGCCTCTGCGGTGCCAAAGCTTCGGCGTGAAGCGAGACGGTGCGGAGTGCAGTGCCCACAGGTAGCGGTGCGAACAGCGGCTCGGTGAGGGCGTCAGCAGGCGTCGTCGGTGAGACCAGGGTCTTGGTGCGGCGTTGTGGCGGTGCCGTCTGCAGTGCTGTCAGGACACGGAGTTGGCAGGGTCGTCGTAGACGTTGTCGAGTTGGCGTTCTTCGGGTTGCAGCACAAAACACACAGTCCCCAGTGCTGCGGGTCGAAGAAACTGAAGTCTTTGCTGTTCCTGAGACTTAGTGAACAGGGTGGCAAGCTCTACCTCAAGCTCTTGGAGAGACTCACAAATTTGATTGCAGAACGTCCAGTCCAGGCCTTTCACTGCCCAAGACAGAAGCAGCTACTGCAGGTCAGCCAAGCAAAGCAGGCAGCAAAGCAGTTGTTCCTGTTAGCAGCTTCTCCAGCTCTTCTTCTTGGCAGTCTTCTTGATCCCGATGGGTTCTAAAGTTATGGGGTCCGGGCCCCAGTATTTGTACACAAAAATCCTTTGATCTTCCAGGCGGAGGGTGTTGGTTCCCGGACAGAACCAGTTCGGCCTTCTCTGGTGTGATTTCCTGGCAGGAGGTGGAGACGGCATTGTCAAAGGCAGACCAGGCCCTTTGAGGTGCAAGGAAATCTCCTCCCTCATCCCCCATCGCAGCCCAGGTCTATTCGGCCCTTTTCCTGACCTACCTAGACTATCTGGAGCCATACCCTCTCCCCAGCCTTCTGTCGTCCAAAACCCAGACAGGCAATCCACATTCCAGCAGAGCCACACGGGATGACCGGGCAAAATAATACCCACTTTCTAGAAGTGGCCTTTAAGGACTCAAAATGAAAAGGGCACCTTCACTAAAAGCTGTGTCTTTAGATTCAGAGTTCAAGCATACTAAACTTAATTTCCTTACCTCTTTCCCCGGGCCTGTTGTGTTTATACCTTGTGATAAACCAACTGCCCGATCCATCCTATGGGGAAGGGGTGACCTTGCAATAGTGAAGAGCGAATTTGGCTGTATTCACTATCGGGACACGCCACACACCCGGGCAGGTCCTGCCTTTCACATACAATGCACCCTAACCATAGGGGTACCTTGGGCCTACCTTAGCGACGCCTGACATGTAAGAAAATGGAAGGTTCCGTTACGGGCCCGTGTGGGCACGGGCCGCGTCACCATGGCAGTCATGACTGTGTACAGACTCTACGGTGGCAGGTCTGAGATACCATTTTAGGGCTACTTACGTGGGTGGCACAATCCATGCTGCAGGCCCACAGCTAGCATTTGATTCACAAGCCCCAGCACTCATGGTGCCTTTTACTGGGGACTGACATGTGAATCAAGCATCCAATCATGGAAACGCCAATTCATAACACAATTTACCATAGGCGCACCTGCATTTTACCACTGATCAGCAGTGCGAAAAGTGCACAGAAACGGTACGCCAGCAAAAACAGAGTCAAAACCGGGAGGTCAGAAAGCAAAAACTCAGGGGAAACACGCCAAAAGATGCCAAGTCTAACAATATTCAAATTAATGATTTCCCATACGGGTTTATTTGCAAATTGATACAAATTGTCATCAATGTTCATACGTCTTTTCTGTCTTGTTGGTTCCCAGGGTTTAGCAGACTGTGGCCTTGGCAAATGCAAAGTCATCTTTCAGGGTGACCAGTAGTTCAGGCATGCGCAGTAGACTCTCTCTCAGAACACTTGAGTCATCGTAAGAAGGCCCAAATATGAACTAATGGAAAGGTCAAAAGAAAAGAAATTAATTTTCATGAATAAATGATTTCACTGTATACCACCCACCCACCTCTACTCTACTTCCCTTTATTAATTAGTACTTTCCCCGCATTAGCTTTAAGTAAATAAAGCATTTTCTAAACAGCAAAGCAGGTGCCATGCATGTGGGTCTTAAAGTCGCCATATTAGTGCGTTTGGCTCATGCGCAGGAAATTCCCTCCAAGCTTGTTAAACGTCGTATTGCGTAGATGCAATTGATGCTTGTGCAGTAAAGTTTTACCCTGTTAGTCACAATTTTAGTCCGCTATCCGTATTAATGGTTAGTAAACACATATGCAAGCTTTGTTGTCCCTTATGTATGTGTGGTGTGCAATGATTATTCACAAGACACGATTAGTAATTCATTTTAGTAAGTTAAACACGTGGAATTGAGTACAAGCAAGTCTCTTGTAAACGAGTCCTTGCTCCATCATTGTTACCAACAATTGCTCAGTCCCCATGTCTGATAGCTCAGGAAGTGGAAGAAAGTTGACATTAATGCGCATGGATGACAGTTATATACAGCTCCACTCTGTCACTCCAGCACATTGACGCACAATGCCATATAGCGGTGAGTGGGAGCCTCTTTATGAAAAAATCTCCAGACCCAGTTTGGCACCTGGGAATATTCTAAGATGAGGAATCTGCAATTAAATAAAGTATCATCTAGAAAGACTGTTACGGAAGGCAAATAAATTGGTCTTTCGCTCCACTTGCACACAATAATATGGTAGATTTCATCTTTTTCAGTTGAGCTGAGTTTTTTGCACAGAGCTTGACATGTGTATGTCATCTGTATCTTGCTTATAGTGGAAATTGTTTGTGGAAGGCTTGTTTTGGGATGGTCTGAACAATAAGTGAGATATTGATGTGAACGTTCTTGCAGTCTGTCTGTGCTGATTCACTCCTGTTTGTGAAGAGCGCTGATTATTATTTCATGTGTTTATTTGCTGTAATCGCCTACAGCAGTGTGCTTGAAAATGTTGTAGTAATCACTTGACTATGGGCTTACTTATGAGTTTGAGGGCAAATTCCAATCCTTTGACAAATAGGAGTTTACACATGGATTGGAATTTACATTTTACAAGACTTTTTTCCTGACAAATTTAAAGAGATTAAGGCTGCAAAAAGACATTGGGGGAAGAATGAGTGGTAAAAGTGCAAAGTGGTGCAGTAACCACTGATCCTCCATTCTTTACAGGAAGACTCAGGATAGGAGGTATTCAATGCCTCACCGCGGTGTAACAATGTTTAGTTCAGCACTCATAGTCAAGGTGAAATAGGAGTGAAGGATTAGTATGTGGTGGTCTGCTGCTGGAAAATGGCTGCTCGGTGGGCTCTTCACTTGCCATCAGCGATGTTGATTCTCATGATTAACACACAATCTCCCACACTATTGTGTCAGAGGCTTTAGATACCATTAAATTAGATACCATTAAGGGCATTGTAGGGAAGGTCGCAGCATTTAAAGGATGTGGATTGCTGGTTATTGATGACATCAGAGAAATGGAGTTACTGAATCGCAACTCTGTCTTGTTTTTTAGGTCTCGCCTACGCAGCGTGCATGTGGTGCATAGGAAAAAGACCTTTTGGAATCGATTCACTTTTCTCCCTTAAAACTTTTCGCAACGCATGCACGTTTCATGATTCCCTTGCGGGAGCGAGCTTTGGGACCATATGTTTGTAATTAACTTGCAAACATATGGTGCCCCTGCTCACTCCCGCAAGGGAAACCGGTGCAGGCCCCCTCCTCACTCCCCTCCCCCTGCTGCCTCTCGTCACAGCATTTTTTGAGCTGAAGGAGGTCCACCAGCATCGGGTCACTGTCATCTTTAATTTACACTGCCCTGGCTCAAATGGGCTCTGTTATTTATTTTGTGTGTCTTCGGTGCATTAGTTAATTCGAAAACTCTCAGAGTTCGTTCTACAGCAAAGATCGAAGGTAAAATACATTAGCGGGATTCCATTTACTGCACCAGCGCAGAAGGGGGTCTAAGCATTTCTTTTTCAAGGCTTCACACTAACTCAAAGCAGCTCCGTGTTAGTGCATGTTCTGCTGACAGCAGTGGTTGGAAAGGCAAAGAGGCAACACACAAAGAGGCAGTTCCTGCCGAGCTCTGCTGTCTGCAGACAACACGCTAGACTTGGAGATTTCTCGAGTTAATGTACGCGCTGAAGATAGGAAAAAGAACTGCACAGACCCTTTCTACACCGTGGAGCAGCGAAAACAGGATTATAAAGCGGCCCGGACGCAATGAATGCTTTGTATTTCAAAGCTCTGTTGTCTGTAGCCCACCTACTAACTTGGACACTTTTTTTTAAGTTAATGTATCCACTGAAGATGCCAAAAATGCACAGACCCATTCGTGATAGCCCCCCTCCCCAGCAATACTCCATGGCATGCTTTGCAACCACAGAGTGTGCAGTCTGGCAGTAAAACTACAGCTGAGATATATTCTAGTGCTAACATGGCAAGGGTAATGAGAGGTAAAAACATGAGATTCTTAAAGATCCTGTACGTAGGCTTCATGGCACTACTTTGCACAATTCCACTGATATTAAGATTACACTTTGGCATATGTGGACGTTTGTACAGTAAGGCATTTTCTCTATTTTTATCTGGTTTGTTCCCGCCTCCCAGCTGCTCCTCCCTCCTACCGCCCCATATATGCCGGACGCACCTAAGGCAAGCCCGTCTGCGCCCATCAGCGCTCAGCGCCGGAACCCCTGGCCCCCGCGAATGCCACGATGTCAGACTCCGATATGACGCCAGCACCCTCCATGCACTCAACTCCGGCCGAGACCACAGCTGCTTCCAGTCCGCCCCGAAACGCACCCACGGACCTTTCTCCTGCCGCACCTGCAGCTTCATCTGCGACAGAGCCACCAAACCACCAAGGACTGGACCCAACCACCTCCGCTGCATGCTCCTAAACACACGTTCTGCACGCAAACACACCGTCGAGCTCTGGGACCTGCTCGACACCTCCACTACAGACGTTGCCTTCCTGACCGAGACCTGGTGGAACAACTCCTTGGCTCCCGACATCGCCATAGCCGTCCCGGACGGCTACAAGTTCGCCCGCAGAGACCGCACCAACGGAACTGGAGGAGGAATAGCCATCATCCACAAGTCCAGCCTCAAGGTCTCCACCGACTCAGACGACACCCTCAGCACCGCCGTACTTCCGGATTCACACTGACCACAACACCACCCTCAGAGGAACACTAGTCTACAGACCCCCAGGACCCCTACGACACAGTTCAGCGACTCCATCGCCGACGTCGAAAGCACCCACGCACTCGCCTCCATGGACTACATCCTCCTCGGGGACCTGAACTTCCACCTCGAGAACAACAACGACGCCAACTCCGCCACCCTGATCGCCAACCTCGGCCTCAAACAACTCGTCACCACTCCCACCCACGCCGCCGGCCACGCGCTTGACCCCATCTTCTCCACAAGCACCCACGTCTCCTTCGACCGCACCACCAAACTCCACTGGATGGATCACCGCTGCATCCATTTCACCTACAAGAAACCCACCACGCACCACCACACCCAACAGCTGCCCCGCTGCTGCTGGAACAAAATCACCGAAGACCAGCTGGTCACCAACCTCGCCCAGAACCCACCCACCGACCCCACCAACCCAGACGCCGCTGCCCGCAACCTCAGACAGTGGATCAACGGCTGCACCAACACCCTGGTCCTGCTCAAGAAACCCTCCAACAGCAAAGAGCTCTTCAGCATCGTGAAGGAACTCTCCAACCCCAGCGCCAACGCCAACGACATCCCGCCCTCACAAGAACTGTGCGACTCGCTGGCCACCTTCTACCACCGCTAGATCGCTGACATCCACGACAGCTTCAACACCACCACGACCACCCCGACATCGTCAGACTCCACCCCCCCTACGAACACCACCCGCATCAATCGCCTGACCTCCTGGACCAACGTCAACAACGACGAAACAAACAAGATCATGAACTCCATCCATTCAGCATCACCGTCAGACCCCTGCCCACATCACATATTCAACAAAGCAGACGCAGCCATTGCACCCCAACTACGGAAAGTAATCAACATTTCCTTCGAGACAGCTACATTCCTGGAAAGCTGGAAGCACGCCGAAATCAACGCCCTTCTCAAGAAGCCCAAGGCGGACCTCAAGGGCCTCAAGAATTTCCGGCCCATCTCTCTGCTCCCGTTCCCGGTGAAGGGCATCAAGAAAATCGTCAACACGCAACTGACCCGCTACCTCGAGGACAACAACATCCTAGACGCATCCCAGTCCGGATTCCGAAAAAACCACAGCACCGAGACAGCCCTCATCGCCGCCACAGACGACATCAGGATCCAACTAGACAATGGCAAAACATCAGCCCTCATCGTCCTGGACCTGTCAGCCACCTTCGACACGGTCTGCCACCGCACACTAAAGACACGCCTCCAAGAAGCCGGAATCCAAGAGAAGGCCCTGGACTGGACCACATCCTTCCTCTCCGGCAGAACCCAGAGCGTCCGCCTCCCCCCCTTCCACTCCGAAGCCACCGACATCATCTGCGGCGTACCCCAGGGCTCATCCCTCAGCCCAACGCTGTTCAATGTCTACATGGCCCCCTCGCTCATGTCGCCCTCCAGCACAACCTCAACATGATCTCCTATGCCCGACGACAGCCAGCTCATCATCTCCCTCACCAAGGACCTGCACACCACCAAAACCAACCTCCACGAGGGAATGAAAGCCGTCGCTGAATGGATGAGAGGCAGCCGACTGAAGCTGAACTCGGACAAGACGGAGGTCCTCATTCTCGGATCCACCCCCTCAGCCTGGGACGACTCCTGGTGGCCGACCACGCTGGGAACAGCACCGATACCCACCGACCACGCACGCAACCTAGGAATCATCCTCGACTCCTCCCTCTCCATGTCGAAACAGGTCAACGCTGTCTCCTCCTCCTGCTACAACACCCTCCGCATGCTCCGCATGATCTACAAGTGGATCCCCACTGAGACAAGAAGAACGGTGACACAGGCCCTCGTCAGCAGCAGGTTGGACTACGGCAACGCACTCTACGCAGGAATCCTGGCCAAACACCTGCGACGACTGCAACGCATCCAAAACGCTTCCGCCCGACTGATCCTCAACGTCCCCCGCCGCAGCCACATCACCCCCCACCTGAGAGACCTACACTGGCTCCCCGTCGACAAGAGGATCACCTTCAAGATGCTCACCCATGCTCAAAAAGCACTCCACAACACCTGACCAGCCTACCTCAACAGCAGACTCAGCTTCTACGGATCTCTGACATATTATCGACAGACACATTATCGAACTACACAAATATCGCATCAAATATATCGACATCAAAAATATCGACATTGTATACTTATTTAAAAAACTACACTAATATCGACACTACAATATCGTAATACAATTATATCGATCACACAAATATCGCACACATTAATATCGCAATACTAAATATCGACATGAGTAAATAAATATGACACATGTCACAAATATCGATAACCAAAATATAGACATCAAGAATATCGTTTTTATAAAAAATATCGACTATTCTAACACTAATAAAACCAATATTTTAAACAACATAAAGACAATATTTTCCCAAAACATACATTTTTCAAATGAGATTCTACTTAAACATAAACATAACATTTATAGCGATCTCAATATTTAACAACATAATAAAAAAACACTGAAATAATTATCACATTGGCATTTCGAACACATTTAAAAAACATTCACTACACATTATAAACAATCTTTTCATATATAATGATTTAAAACTCTCCTCCTTTAAAACTAAATATACTCTTACTTAGCATTTTCTATAAAAGGAAACCAATTAAACAAAAAAAAATCAAACCATCCAATAGAAAGGCAACATACAGAAAACAACCAATAACATGGACATTACAAACGTTAAAGGCAGGGAAGGTCCCCTGGGACTATTTTAATACAACATCTTTATTGCTTCCCTTTAACCTTACTGAAAAACAGCAATTAATGTCCATGAAAGATCTACATATTCATTGTTACATATTGAAAAATTTGAACCTTTACCTTTCTCTGTAGCGGAATTGGATACAGGCGTGTGGTTATTACATGGGTTGATCACTCTCCCATTCGCGCTTTTCAAGTTTACGTCCTGTATAAAAAACTATGCTCTGGGTAGATATGAACAGCTGGGCACCGCTTTCATACATGATGTTTGGTCCCTCCCTTTTATGTATAGATGTACAAGGGACGGTACTGAGGTTTCTCTGACAGGTGAAGAATGTACAACGACACCTGATCATTCTGTAGTATATAGACACATTCAATTACACAGTGCATACAATGTACAAACTCCAAATTTGGCCTGCGTCATGAAAGGTATCCCAGTGCCAGTGATTACGCCATCTTTCACGCTGCTTGCAAACGGTAGTTATTTAATTCTGAACAATGAAGCTTGCTGCGGGATGTTAGTGGGAATCCCTTACATAGTGACTGTATCGCAGAGACTTGTCTGCTGCAATAATGTTCTATTTCCACCCCCGCATGGGCTGCTGGATGTTTCCATCTGGCCTTAGATTCCAACCTTGAAAGCAGAGTTCAACAAAATGAGCAGAATAAAGGCGCTATTGTCCAAAAAGGAGGTGCCATTGACTTCCTCCGGTGAAACATTTGTCCTTCACGTTGCAAATACGCGTACTGAGGTACAGGCGCTTTTGAATACTGACCTCCCCCTACATTTTGGTGCTTTGATCCAAACAATTTTCAATTCCTCGTCCACGACTGGCCTAGCTCATTTTTTTAAGCTTGTGGGCTCGGGCCTCGTGACCTCTTTCCAAACTATTTGTGGTGTGATTGCGGCATTTTTTCACTCTATTTTCTCGAGCATCTTTGGAGGTGTCCCGCTGATTCTGGCGCTTGTGGCAGGAGTGCTGCTTTTACTTTTCATACTGCGAAATGGCTGCTCTTTCTGTGCCACACGACAACCTGTCCCGTCTGCATCTTCTCCGTGACAGAATGCTTGAATATTATGGTACGCTACCATTGGCGACTTTGAGCCTGGCGTATGGATTATCCTTCCGGTATTCCTACTTCACCTGCGTACAGCCAGTCTTTCACTGCCTAGATTGTCCCTTTGAATGGCCTTTGGATTTGTGCTTAACCAACATGGTGTCTCCGGTGCCGGATTATGATCGACTGATGAGGCCCTTAGTGTCTCACGAGTTTGCCTGTTCTGGTGTTCGGATTATGGCCTGTGGTGCGGCGCATGGTATCCTGGGTAATTGGGACATCGCAAGAGCAGCCTATAATTTCTTGAATATGAGCTATCTGGAGGAACAATTGGGTTGCCCTCTGATTGTGCTAGAGGCTCCGCTCATTGAAGAACATGTATGTTCTTTTTCTTTGATTAATTGGATGGCTGAAACTTTTCATGGCTCTGCAAACGATTTCTTGTTGGAAGCAGTGGCCACGTATGCTGCATATACGTTCATGGATTGAGTAAACTGTGGACCTCTATGTTTTTTCTCCCGTGCCTTTGGACTGCTGTCCACATAAACAATTTTTAATTTTTCCCATCACATGTTTGTGGTTTTTTTCTCCCCTTTTCGATTTTCATGTTTTCGGCTTTTGCCTGAACTATAAATTGTTTATTAATTGAATACACCTTGTTCTGCTCTGTCGAAACTGAACTTTGCATTCTCTTTTTTCTTGCCTACTGTATAGTGCTTCCATCAAGGGTGCATGTAGTGAGGACTCCCTTAATACGTACATACATTGTTAAGTTAGCATAACCGCGTTAGATGTTAGAAATCCATCTTGCCGCTTTTGCGCACGACACTGCGTTTACATGTTATTGCTTAAACAAACTGCTGACTCGAGCTTTGCCTCACACGGAAGCAATCTGTTGTTACCATCCCGAGCTCTGCGCAGGGACCTTGGTCTATACATGGCGTGACAAAACAGTCTGGGTCGTTAGACAAAGCATGTTTTCCACTCCAGGTTGATCGACCCACTATTTAGCCATAACACACAGGCAGCTGCGAATACCTGAAAGTTGGTGCTTTTAATAATGCAAACATCATGTTTAATATTCAGACCGAAGACGAGCCTTCCTGCGAGAAGACTCCTGATGCTCCTGTGATGTGATTTCACTAAGCTGATCTTTGAGGTATGGGGTCCCCTATTGAAGCCTAAGAGACCTTCTATTAGCATAATAATAATATTAGCTTCTTAGTAAAGGGAAGGTGATATTATCCACTGTCATTATAATATGATCACCCCTTTTATATTCTATGGTATTGTAACGAAGCTGATGGTTTTGATTTTAATCATTTGTCTGCTTGTATTAGCCAACCTACTGCATTTTAGGACACGTGGTCTATAAAAATAAACTCTTTTTATTTTCACCGTGTCTCTGTTGATTCTTCTTGTGGACTGATGTGAGAATAATATACGGACAGGTATTTCGGATTCCCACCATTCCTGAGAGGATACTGAGTCGCTTGTTCTGTGTTGTCTTTTCATTGTGATTTCTGAGCCTAATCTCGGATAACGAATGGGACACTAATACTAGCCAGAGACTGGGTTCTGGGTTCTGAGGTGAGTTTCTGGTACACCACAATTCACTGAGTTGGCAGTATGTGCTGGACACTGAACTAAATTAATTTACTATTCCCACTCCAGTCTATATTAAATTAAAATAAGTGCTGGACACTGAACTTAATTAATTTACTATTCTCACTCCAACCTATATTTAATTAGAGTATGTGCTGGACACTGAACTGAATTCATTTACTATTCCCACTCTAATCTATATTTAATTAAGATAAGTGCTGGACACTGAACTTAATTAATTTACTATTCTCACTCCAAACTATATTAAATTACAGTAGGTGCTGGACAATGAACTTAATTAATTTACTATTCCCACTCCACTCTATATTTAATTAAGATAAGTGCTGGACACTGAACTTAATTAATTTACTATTCCCACTCCAGTCTATATTAAATTAAAATAAGTGCTGGACACTGAACTTAATTAATTTACTATTCTCACTCCAACCTATATTTAATTAGAGTATGTGCTGGACACTGAACTGAATTAATTTATTATTCCCACTCCAATCAATATTTTAGTAAGATAAGTGCTGGACACTGAACTTAATTAATTTACTATTCTCACTCCCAACTATATTAAATTACAGTAGGTGCTGGACAATGAACTTAATTAATTTACTATTCCCACTCCACTCTATATTTAACTAAGATAAGTGCTGGACACTGAACTTAATTAATTTACTATTCCCACTCCAGTCTATATTAAATTAAAATAAGTGCTGGACACTGCACTTAATTAATTTACTATTCTCACTCCAACCTATATTTAATTAGAGTATGTGCTGGACACTGAACTGAATTAATTTACTATTCCCACTCCAATCAATATTTTAGTAAGATAAGTGCTGGACACTGAACTTAATTAATTTACTATTCTCACTCCCAACTATATTAAATTACAGTAGGTGCTGGACAATGAACTTAATTAATTTACTATTCCCACTCCACTCTATATTTAATTAAGATAAGTGCTGGACAGTGAACTTAATTAATTTACTATTCTCACTCCAACCTATATTAAATTAGGGTAGGTGCTGGACACTGAAATAAATTAATTTACAATTCCCACTCCAGTCTATATTAAATTAAAATAAGTGCTGGACAGTGAACTTAATTAATTTACTATTCTCACTCCAACCTATATTAAATTAGGGTAGGTGCTGGACACTGAACTAAATGAATTTACTATTCCCACTCCAGTCTATATTAAATTAAAATAAGTGCTGGACACTGAACTTAATTAATTTACTATTCTCACTCCAGTCTATATTAAATTAAAATAAGTGCTGGACAGTGAACTTAATTAATTTAATACTCTGACTGAAATCTATATTTAATTTTGGGATTAGTTAAATTCAAAAATAAATTTAAATTTTCTAATTATTAATATTTTATAAATTAACAATATATAAACATGTTAAATTAACTTCCCACCCTTATCCCCTATAACCCAACATTCCGCTCCTAAAATTATTTGTAACATTCTAAAAAAAAATTACAATTTCTAAATGAATTTTTTTTTAAATTAACAGATATATAAACATTTTTACAACACTTCCCACCCTTATCCCCTATCAACCAACATCCCGCAGCGAAATATATTTGTAAAAATCGAAAATTTATTTCATATTTATAAATATTTTTAAAAAATAATTAACAAATATATAAAAAAAAATTAAAAAATTCCCACCCGTATCCCCTATAAACCAACATCCCGCTCCTAAAATTTTATTTAAAATTCAAAATTTAATTTACAATTTCTAAATTAATGTTTTTTTTTTTTAATTAAATAATATATAAACATTTGTAAAACACTTCCCACCCTTATCCCCTATAAACCAACATCCCGCTCCTAAAATTATTTCTAAAATTCTAAATTTAATTTACAATTTCTAAATAAATTTCAAAAAAATTCTAACAATATATAAACATTTTTAATACACTCCCCACCCTTATCCCCTATAAACCAACATCCCGCTTCTAAATTTTTTTTTAAAATTCAAAATATAATTTAGAATTTCTAGAAATTTATTTTTTTAAATTTACAAATATATAAAATATTTTAAAACACTTTCCACCCTTATCCCCTATAAACCAACATCCCGCTCCTAAATTTTTTTTTTAAAAATTCTAAATTTAATTTACAATTTCTAAATAATTTTTAAAATAATTCTAACAATATATAAACATTTTTAATACACTTCCCACCCTTATCCCCTATAAACCAACATCCCGCTCCTAATTTTTTTTTTAAAATTCTAAATTTAATGTAGAATTTCTAAAAATGTATTTTTTAAAATTTACAAATATATAAAATATTTTAAAACACTTCCCACCCTTATCCCCTATAAACCAACATCCCGCTCCTAAAATTATTTTTAAAATTCTAAATTTAATTTACAATTTTTAAATAATTTTTCAACAAATTCAAACAATATATAAACATTTTTAATACACTTCCCACCCTTATCCCCTATAAACCAACATCCCGCTCCTAAAATTAAATATACATTTCACATTTTAAATTAAATTTAATAATTAAATTTTACAATATATTAAAAAAATATATTAACTTTTTTAAAACACTCCCCACCCTTATCCCCTATAACCCAACATCCCGCCCCTAAAACAATATAAATATTTCTCATATTATATACATTTTAAATATTTATACAAACAACTTCAAAATATTTACTAAACACACAATAACGATATTTTCACATGTCGATATTATTACGAACGATATTACTTACATCGACATATAAGTAAAAAAAAAAAAACGATATTTTTCACATCGATATTAGCTATTTCGATATTTTGGACATTCGATATTTTTGACTCGATATTTATGTCCCTCGATATTTAAAAGTCGATAAATAGACTGCTCACCAGCTTCTACACCCCCACCCGCCAGCTCCGCTCCGCCAGCCTCGCCGCTGTCCCCCGCCTCCAACGAATGATCCGGCGGCAGATCCTTCTCCTTCCTCGCCGCCAAAACTTGGAACACCCTCCCTACCCACCTACGACAGACCCAAGACCTGCTCACCTTCAGAAGACTCCTCAAGACCTGGCTCTTCGAGCAGTAGCGGCACCCACCCCCCCCCCGCCTCAGCACCTTGAGACCCTCACGGGTAAGTAGCGCGCTTTATAAGTACAATGATTGATTGATTGATTGTCCTCCAGGCCAACTGGCCTTCTCAAAGGGGCTCAAATGCCCTGTGTCCAGAATGTCAGGGCGTGCTGCCAATGCAGCGGAAGTCAAGGGTGCGCAATGGCGCAAACCTAAAAGTTGCAGCTGGCACTAAGTGCTGTGCAGCTGTGGAGAGATGGGGCCAAGGAGTGCATCTCACTCCTAACTACCAATGACATGCCCCCAAAGCACGGTTGCCTAAACAATGCAGCTGCCCACTACTTGCTGGGCAGCTGTGAACATCAACTGAAGGCCTGGGCTCTCACTGGGCACGTCGAATCAATATGCAAAATGTTGCAACTGCCCTCTATCAGGCAGGGCAGCTGTAGGACTGGGCAACCTGGCAGGGATACGGGCCCTTGAAAACAAATCATGCTCACATGGGAGCGGCCTGCTGCCAGGCGAGGCCGCTCAGGAAAATGACCCCAATATTGGGCCTTGAGCTGTAGGGGGACACGGACCCCTCTGGACCCTTTAACAAATATTTCCCCTTCGTTGGAGCTTCACGGGGCTCTGCAAATAATCATGCCAAACGTTGAAGCCACACGGGGCTTTGAAAATAATCATGCCCCATCGTTGCAGCTCACGGGGAGCTGTGAACAAATAAGGCCATCAATCCCCCCACGGGGACATCGAAAACAAATGGTGGCAGCCCATCCGAGGTCAGCCCTGACTCACCGGGCTCTTCCTCGCGGCGGGACTCCACTTCACCTGGTCCCCCATCTGGGACCGGAACTTAACAAGGACTGCACACACGGGGCTCTCTCTCCTCTTAGGAGAGCCCCAATCCGGTATCCTGATGCGGCACGTGGGGCTCCCTCTTCACAACGGGAGCCCCGTAGGGGCAATGGCCAGTCTTCCGGGTCAGGGGAAGGCGGAAGTGACGCCTGCGACCCCGCCCACAATCAGGCAATGGCGCCTGTCTTCCAGGTTGCGCTGAGACGCGTCCCGGCAGTCCCCATTTTTTCTTGGCGCAATGAGGGGTAGGCTCCCTCTGAATTTAAAAATACGAAGCGGGGTGGGCACCGGCATTAAATAAAGTCAAAGCGGCCATGTGGGGTGGGCACCCACAACTAAATAAAAATAAGCGGGATGGGCACCCGCATCAGGGCAAAAGCATCAGCATCACCAAAGCGGGGTGGGCACCCGCAATAGGCCACAATGCGGGGGAATCCCTACGCTGGGGATTCCCTCGAAGAAGGGATCGTAGTGCACCTCCTCAGCTTCAGGCAGCATAGCACCAGGGAAAACGCTTTCAGGAAATAAAAGTAAAGTGCTCACAGGTCGCCAGAGGCCAAAGTACAAAGTCCTTTTAGGGTAAAAGAAAAAGCAAAAGGTCCCAAAAAGTCCTTGAGGCATCCAGGGGCAAGGCAGGGCCCAGGGAGGCAAGCCCTCATGGCAGCCCCCTGGGCCCCAGCAGCAGCACGCCCCAGCAGGAAAAGCACCAGAACTGAACATTTTTCATGGGGTGACAGCCCCTATATTTATACTACATTTCCCATTGTGTCACAGCACAGGGCTTGGGGATACCAGTCAGAACTGGTTCAGGGGAGCTTTGGAATACATAGGAATACATGGGGGATATGTGTGTCCATGGTAATTCCTGGTATGAGAGGAGTGCAGGGTCAAGTTTAGTATGTGCGGACTCGTGAGAATAAATGCTGCGCAATGGTGTGCGCAGAAATATGGTGACTGGTGGAGAAGTGCCACTTTTAGAAGTTGGCATTTCTGTGTGCTGTGTGTCTGCCTGCCTGATGTGGAGTGCATGTCTGGCTTGTGATTGACAGGAGCTGAGAGGGCTGGGGAATTCCAGGAGCCAGGATGAGTCTGCCCAGTGGAGAATAGGGAGATCTGAATGTAGATGGGAGGGAGGAGTTGCACCTGGGACCTGAATAGCACTGTGCCTTCCCTCCACAATGACAGCTCCACCCCCTGTGGTGCGTCTAATCCCTGAGCCCCCACCTAACAAAGGAGAGAGGAGCTGAGCAAAACAAAGTGTTCCAGAGGCCTAAAATCACTACCACCATGTCAGAGTTTAAGGCAAAAAGTTCGGGGGTGAACCTGTGAAGAAGGGCCAAGTCCAACAGCCAGGCAGTACATTAACCCCTTCGATGCTCATGACGGAGCGGTTCCGTCATGAGCATCGGTTGGTCTGTGCTCATGACGGAACCGCTCCGTCATGAGGACAGCCCCTGGGGGAAGCGCTGGCGCTCCCCCCCTGGGGCATCGATCGTGCCCCCACAGACGGGGATGGTAGCGGAAGAGTTTCCGCTGCCACCCCCGAGCCCCCCCACGTTTCCTGGTGACGTCAGCGCGCGCCGAGGTCATCAGGAAGTGCTGGGACGCCTGGAAGCCATTTGCTTCCGGGCGTCACAGCAGCAGCATCAGGTTAGTGGAGTTCTCCGGTGGGGACGTGGGGGCCGCGGCGGTGATTTTGAAAGTATTGAGGCATCGGGGGAGAGGAAAGAGTATTTCCTCTCCCCTGATGTCTCAATACAGGGCATTCCTGCAGCACGATCGCGCACAGCGTCGCGATCGTGCTGCAGGAATGCCACCACTAGGCACCAGGGATGCGTTTTAGCACTAAAGGAAGCGACCCCTTGGGCAAGGGTCGCTTCCAATGGCCCCATTATCTCTGGAAGTCTTTTCTGCCCCCTCTGGGGGCAGATCGGTAGAATTTTCGTGCCGTTTCCGCTCCCAGGGGGGGGCAGAAGAGCCCACTAGACACCAGGGATCATTGCAATGTTGTAGGAAGCGACCCCTTGGGGAAAGGTCACTTCCTGGGCCCCCAATATTTTTGGAAGACTTTTCTGCCCCCTCTGGGGGCAGATCGGTTCATTTCTTTTGCTGTTTCTGCTCCCAGGGGGGGCAGAAGAGCCCACTAGACACCAGGGATCTGTTAGATATTTTAGGAAGTGACCCCTTGGGCAAGGGTCACTTCCTGGGCCCCCAATATTTTTGGAAGACTTTTCTGCCCCCTCTGGGGGCAGATCGGTTCAATTTTTTTGCCGTTTCTGCTCCCAGGGGGGGCAGAAAAGCCCACTAGACACCAGGGATCTGTTAGATATTTTAGGAAGCGACCCCACAGACGGGGATGGTAGCGGAAGAGTTTCCGCTGCCACCCCCGAGCCCCCCCACGTTTCCTGGTGACGTCAGCGCGCGCCGAGGTCATCAGGAAGTGCTGGGACGCCTGGAAGCCATTTGCTTCCGGGCGTCACAGCAGCAGCATCAGGTTAGTGGAGTTCTCCGGTGGGGACGTGGGGGCCGCGGCGGTGATTTTGAAAGTATTGAGGCATCGGGGGAGAGGAAAGAGTATTTCCTCTCCCCTGATGTCTCAATACAGGGCATTCCTGCAGCACGATCGCGCACAGCGTCGCGATCGTGCTGCAGGAATGCCACCACTAGGCACCAGGGATGCGTTTTAGCACTAAAGGAAGCGACCCCTTGGGCAAGGGTCGCTTCCAATGGCCCCATTATCTCTGGAAGTCTTTTCTGCCCCCTCTGGGGGCAGATCGGTAGAATTTTCGTGCCGTTTCCGCTCCCAGGGGGGGGCAGAAGAGCCCACTAGACACCAGGGATCATTGCAATGTTGTAGGAAGCGACCCCTTGGGGAAAGGTCACTTCCTGGGCCCCCAATATTTTTGGAAGACTTTTCTGCCCCCTCTGGGGGCAGATCGGTTCATTTTTTTTGCCGTTTCTGCTCCCAGGGGGGGCAGAAGAGCCCACTAGACACCAGGGATCTGTTAGATATTTTAGGAAGCGACCCCTTGGGCAAGGGTCACTTCCTGGGCCCCCAATATTTTTGGAAGACTTTTCTGCCCCCTCTGGGGGCAGATCGGTTCAATTTTTTTGCCGTTTCTGCTCCCAGGGGGGGCAGAAAAGCCCACTAGACACCAGGGATCTGTTAGATATTTTAGGAAGCGACCCCTTGGGCAAGGGTCGCTTCCTGGGCCCGCAATAATTTTGGAAGACTTTTCTGCCCCCTCTGGGGGCAGATCGGTTTAGTTTTTTTGCCGTTTCTGCTCCCAGGGGGGGGCAGAAAAGCCCACTAGACACCAGGGATCTGTTAGATATTTTAGGACGCGACCCCTTGGGCAAGGGTCGCTTCCTGGGCCCCCAATATTTTTGGAAGACTTTTCTGCCCCCTCTGGGGGCAGATCGGTTTAGTTTTTTTGCCGTTTCTGCTCCCAGGGGGGGCAGAAAAGCCCACTAGACACCAGGGAATTAGTGTAAATAAAAATCGAATTGACCCCTTGCTTCCAGGGTGCAATTTTTTATAATATGTATTTGGCCCACCCGCCCCGGGACAGAGTAGCTTTTATTTTCCTGCTGTTTTATGCCCCACCTGGCACACAACTCGATTGACCATTTGGGTAGTGACTTAGCATGTTATAATGTTTATTGTTATATGTTTTGTGAATTGCAATTGTAATGGTTTTTTTTTTTACTTTTTAGTTCTAGGTGAAGGCGTTTGCTCTTTTCATTGTGCTTGGTGGTTCTGCTGTTTGTGTAGTTTGGTAAGAGACTTTTTTTTGTACAATGTAAATGTGTTTGATTTCTCTGTATGAATTTTTTTTGCAAATGGTGTAATAATAGCAGTATGTTTGTTTTTTGAGTGTCAAAAACTTTTTGCATTGGTGCTCGATGTGTATTTTGTTGTCTTGTGAGTAATTTCTTTTTTTTTCTTCTTTCTAGTTTGATATCGTTGGTTTTTGCTGTGTCACTGCAGAGTTGGTTTCTGGTGAGTGCAGCTGTCTCTTGTAATTGGATTGTATAGTTTTTGAGTACATTGATCTTTGTGATAAAAGTACACATTTCTTTACTTACTTGGTTTGCACATTGTTGGTTGTTGTTGACTTGTTTGTGCAGTTTTCTATCTTAGTAAGTATAATGGCTAGCCGCAGGATGACTGCTCAGCAGGTTGTTGGTTTGCTGTTTGAGTCTTCCTCTGATATTGGTTCAGAGACTGACTCTGCATCTGAGGGAGAGGAGGCAGGGGACGATTCTGGCAGTGAGTTGTCTCTCCGTATGGAGTCATCGGATGATGAAGATACTCTTAGTGCGGATGAAGTGCCTGTGTTAGAGGCGGAGACTGATGTGCCGATAGTGCGGCAAGAGGCATCTGGGCTGCAGCCTGGCGCTTCAAGGCTTCCCGTTGGTGTAGTGCGGCAAGAGGCTTCGGGGCTGCAGCCTGGGGCTGCAAGGCTTCCCGTTGGTGTAGTGCGGCAAGAGGCATCTGGGTTGCAGGCTGGGGCTGCAAGGCTTCCCGTTGGTGTAGTGCGGCAAGAGGCTTCTGGGCTGCAGGCTGGGGCTGCAAGGCTTCCCTTTGAAAGTGATGACCTCTGGGTTGCCCCTGGCATGGTGCAGCCGGCATTGCCAGAGTTTACTGGTGTTCCAGGGTCTAGAGTGAATACTGAAAACTTTTTGCCGGTCAATTTTTTTCAGTTGTTTATGGACGATGTGTTTTTTGCAGAGATTGTTGAGCAGACTAATTTGTATGCCGAACAGTTTTTGAGGGACAACTGTGCCAGTCTTAAGCCACACTCTAGAGCTACCCGGTGGACTCCCACAAATGTTGAAGAGATGAAGAAGTTCTTGGGTTTAACTTTTTTGATGGGCTTGCTAAGGAAGCCATCAATGTCTTCATATTGGTCTAGCAGTCCCTTGATGGCAACGTCTATTTTTCCGGCAGTAATGACTCGTGACAGGTATTTGCTTCTGCTTCGGATGATGCATTTTGTTGATAATGGTTTAGCGTTGCCACGAGATCACCCTGACTGTGACCGTCTTTTTAAGATTAGGCCTGTCCTTGATCACTTTGTTGATCGATTTTCTGAGATTTATGTCCCTGGGAAAGAAATTGCAATGGATGAGTCTTTGGTGTTGTTCAAGGGCCGCTTGGTTTTTAGGCAATACATTCCTAGTGAGAGGGCACGCTATGGAATAAAGCTGTATATGCTGTGTGACAGTAGGACTGGATATGTCTCTAATTTCAGGGTGTACACCGGTAAGGAATCTAGGTTTAACCTCCCTGGTTGTCCGTCCACTTTTGGAGTGACTGAGAAAATTGTTTGGGAACTTGGAAGAGGATTTTTTAACAAAGGCCACCATTTATATGTAGATAACTCCTACACTGGTGTGGGGTTGTTCAGGGAATTGGCCAAAGTGGACACTCTTGCTTGTGGCACAATCCGCTCTAACCGTGCAGTGCGTTGCGTTGCCAGGAGCTTCTTGCTGTGAAGTTTACAGACAGGAGAGATGTCTACATGCTGACTACCATCCATGATGAAAGCACTGCACCTGTGACTGTTTGGGGTCAGGTCGCTGAAGTGCGCAAACCTGTGTGCATTTTAGACTATAATAGGCACATGGGTGGTGTTGACAGAGTCGATCAGAGGTTGGAACCGTACACTGCTCTTCGTAAGGCTTACATTTGGTACAAGAAGTTGGCTATCCATTTTTTCCACTTGGCAATGTTTAATGCTTTTGTTGTGTTCCAGGATTCTTGCCCTGAGTCAAAGATGACTTTTGCTAAGTTTCAGGAGTCTGTAATAGGCAGCCTTGTTGTAGTGGAGCAGGCAAGTGTTCCTAGAGTTGGACTGGTGGAGGATGTTGCTAGATTGAAAGAACGCCACTTTCCAGATCACATTCCTCCCACACCCGCAAAAGATTCTCCCAGTAGGAGATGTAGAGTCTGTTGGCGAAAAGGTTTGCGGAAGGAGAGTCGTATGTACTGCCCCGACTGTCCTTCTCATCCTGCACTGTGTCTCTCTGCTTGTTTTAGAGCCTACCACACATGAAAGAATTTTTGGGAGGATTCTTGAGTGGTAAAGTGAACTGCCTGGTCTGTTTTCTTTGGATAATTTGATTCTGTTTCAAGGTTGGTGTTAGTGCAATGTATTTAGTTGCTGATTTTCTGTTAGAAGATTTGTATCTATTTGCAATTTGTTTGTGTTTTTATTTTTTTCTAAAAAAATCCTAAATGTGATGGCGGTGTGTGTAGGCTTGCGCTTGGCTGTTGGTGTGTGTGGACTGGCACTTGGTTGGTGGTGTGCGTGGAATGGTGCTTGGCTGGCGGTGTGCATGGACTGGCGGTGTGCGTGGACTGGTGCGTGGCTGGTGGTGTGCGTGGACTGGAGCTTGGCTGGCAGTGTGCGTGGAATGGTGCTTGGCTGGCGGTGTGCGTGGACTGGTACTTGGCTGGCGGTGTGCGTGGACTGGTGGTGTGTGTGGACTGGTGCTTGGCTGGTGGTGTCCGTGGACTGGAGCTTGGCTGGTGGTGTGCGTGTACTGGAGCTTGGCTGGCGGTGTGCGTGGAATGGTGCTTGGCTGGCGGTGTGCGTGGACTGGTACTTGGCTGGTGGTGTGTGCGGACTGGTGCTTGGCTGGTGGTGTCCGTGGACTGGCGCTTGGCTAGCGGTGTGCGTGGACTGGTGTTTGGCTAGCGGTGTGTGTGGACTGGTGCTCGGCTGGCTGTGTGTGAGTAGTGACTTTCTGCTGGTCACTACACACACTGCTAGCTGAGTGCCACTCCACGCAATCCATCAGCCTGTGTAGTTTCTGTGTCTGGATTGTGGGCGTCTGAAAGTGATGGGCCCTTGAATGGCGCTGTGTGCTGGTGTGAGTTTTGTTATGGGATGGGCCCGCGGCTGGCGGTGTGAATGGTTTTGTATGTCTCACACGTATGAAAGGTGTATGAATGGCCTGTAAAGAGGTTGGTGCCTTGACGTGGCTTTACAGCTCACGAGCTGTGAGTCAATGGTTCAGTTTCTCGCCCTTTCAATTATTACCAGTGCATTTCATTTCTGTGAAATCACTTGCTAATACAATTGTATCTACTGAACCATCACTCACCCTCGTGCCAAATCCAACCAGTATGTGTGTGTGCTTGCGGATTAGATGGCTGTGCAGTAATATTTGTCTTTCTGAAGCAGGGTGTACCTTGTCCCTTTTTGTTGAATTTTGTAATGTGTTGCTTTTGTGCCTGGTGGTGCGAATGGTCTTGTTTGTATCACGTATGAAAGGTGTGTGAATGGCCTGTAAAGTGGTTGGTGCCTTGACGTGGCTTTACAGCTCACGAGCTGTGAGTCATTGGTTTGGTTTTTTGTGAATTTAATAATTGACAGTGCATTTCATTTTTGTGAAATCTCTTGTTAATAAAATTTAATACACTGAACCATGACTCGCCCTCGTGCCAAATCTAACCAGAATGTGTGTGTGTTTGAGGAATAGATGGTTGTGCAGGAATCTTTGTCTTTAGTTTCTCTGCCAAGGTACACTTTCCATGCAAGAATAACCCACCAACTGTAGATATTGTCGAAAACCCATGGGAGTTCATGGTGATGTCTCTCTTGTGAATTCAATTTTTTTTTTTATCCCCACTGTCCTGCAAACCTCAAAATGTCTGCCACTTTTTCTTTGCAATATTATTCCAAAATTCTCACGCTGTAGGAACAATAGTTAATCTGGTTTTGCAAGGGGGGTCACTTTGGTTTTTGGCCCGGTGCTCGGCGGCCATCTAGGGAAACCTACCAAACCCACACATTTCTGAAAACTAGACACCCGGCGGCTTCCAGGGAGGTATGGCTTGCGTGGATCCCCCAACGTTTCCTTACCCAGAATGCCCTGCAAACCTCAATTTTTGCTGAAAAAAATCACTTTTTTCACACATTTTGGGGTGGGAAAGTAGTGGCATCACTGGGCTCTCACAAATTTACCACCACCCAGCGTTCCCCCAGGTCTCCCGGTAAAAATGGTGCCTCACTTGTGTGGGAGGCCCAAGTACCCGCGGCAGGCAAGGGCCCAAAACGTAGTGAGGCGACATCAAAATGGCCTATCGCAAAACCACCTGGTTTTGCAAGGGGGGTCACTTTGGTTTTTGGCCCGGTGCGCGGCGGCCATCTAGGGAAACCTACCAAACCCACGCATTTCTGAAAACTAGACACCCGGCGGCTTCCAGGGAGGTATGGCTTGCGTGAATCCCCCAACATTTCCTTACCCAGAATCCCCTGCAAACCTCAATTTTTGCTGAAAAAATCACTTTTTTCACACATTTTGGGGTGGGAAAGTAGTGGCATCACCGGGCTCACACAAATTTACCACCACCCAGCGTTCCCCCAGGTCTCCCGGTAAAAATGGTGCCTCACTTGTGTGGGAGGCCCAAGTACCCGCGGCAGGCAAGGGCCCAATACGTAGTGAGGCGACATCAAAATGGCCTATCGCAAAACCACCTGGTTTTGCAAGGGGGGTCAATTTGGTTTTTGGCCCGGTGCGCGGCGGCCATCTAGGGAAACCTACCAAACCCATGCATTTCTGAAAACTAGACACCCGGCGGCTTCCAGGGAGGTATGGCTTGCGTGGATCCCCCAACATTTCCTTACCCAGAATCCCCTGCAAACCTCAATTTTTGCTGAAAAAATCACTTTTTTCACACATTTTGGGGTGGGAAAGTAGTGGCATCACCGGGCTCACACAAATTTACCACCACCCAGCGTTCCCCCAGGTCTCCCGGTAAAAATGGTGCCTCACTTGTGTGGGAGGCACAAGTACCCGCGGCAGGCAAGGGCCCAAAACGTAGTGAGGCGACATCAAAATGGCCTATCGCAAAACAACCTGGTTTTGCAAGGGGGGTCACTTTGGTTTTTGGCCCACCAGGCAACACCAGGTGGTTTTGCGATAGGCCATTTTGATGTCGCCTCACTACGTTTTGGGCCCTTGCCTGCCGCGGGTACTTGGGCCTCCCACACAAGTGAGGCACCATTTTTACCGGGAGACCTGGGGGATCGCTGGGTGGTGGTAAATTTGTGTGAGCCCGGTGATGCCACTACTTTCCCACCCCAAAATGTGTGAAAAAAGTGATTTTTTTAACAAAAATTGAGGTTTGCAGGGCATTCTGGGTAAGGAAACGTTGGGGGATCCATGCAAGCCATACCTCCCTGGAAGCCGCCGGGTGTCTAGTTTTCAGAAATGCGTGGGTTTGGTAGGTTTCCCTAGATGGCCGCCGCGCACCGGGCCAAAAACCAAAGTGACCCCCCTTGCAAAACCAGGTGGTTTTGCGATAGGCCATTTTGATGTCGCCTCACTACGTTTTGGGCCCTTGCCTGCCGCGGGTACTTGGGCCTCCCACACAAGTGAGGCACCATTTTTACCGGGAGACCTGGGGGAACGCTGGGTGGTGGTAAATTTGTGTGAGCCCAGTGATGCCACTACTTTCCCACCCCAAAATGTGTGAACAAAGTGATTTTTTCAGCAAAAATTGAGGTTTGCAGGGCATTCTGGGTAAGGAAACGTTGAGGGATCCACGCAAGCCATACCTCCCTGGAAGCCGCCGGGTGTCTAGTTTTTAGAAATGCGTGGGTTTGGTAGGTTTCCCTAGATGGCCGCCGCGCACCGGGCCAAAAACCAAAGTGACCCCCCTTGCAAAACCAGGTGGTTTTGCGATAGGCCATTTTGATGTCGCCTCACTACGTTTTGGGCCCTTGCCTGCCGCGGGTACTTGGGCCTCCCACACAAGTGAGGCACCATTTTTACCGGGAGACCCGGGGGAACGCTGGGTGGTGGTAAATTTGTGTGAGCCCGGTGATGCCACTACTTTCCCACCCCAAAATGTGTGAAAAAAGTGATTTTTTCAGCAAAAATTGAGGTTTGCAGGGCATTCTGGGTAAGGAAACGTTGAGGGATCCACGCAAGCCATACCTCCCTGGAAGCCGCCGGGTGTCTAGTTTTTAGAAATGCGTGGGTTTGGTAGGTTTCCCTAGATGGCCGACGCGCACCGGGCCAAAAACCAAAGTGACCCCCCTTGCAAAACCAGGTGGTTTTGCGATAGGCCATTTTGAAGTCGCCTCACTACGTTTTGGGCCCTTGCCTGCCGCGGGTACTTGGGCCTCCCACACAAGTGAGGCACCATATTTACCGGGTGACCTGGGGGAACGCTGGGTGGTGGTAAATTTGTGTGAGCCCGGTGATGCCACTACTTTCCCACCCCAAAATGTGTGAAAAAAGTGATTTTTTCAGCAAAAATTGAGGTTTGCAGGGGATTCTGGGTAAGGAAACGTAGGGGGATCCACGCAAGCCATACCTCCCTGGAAGCCGCCGGGTGTCTAGTTTTCAGAAATGCATGGGTTTGGTAGGTTTCCCTAGGTGCCGGCAGGGCTAGGGTTCAAAAACTACAGCTAGTCACTTTGCCAAAAAAGGGTCATTTTTCACTGCAAAATTGAGGTGTGACCACGTTGCGTTTTGCGCCATTTCCTGTCGCGGGCACTAGGCCGACCCGCACAAGTGAGGTACCATTTTTCTTGTAGGACTTTGGGGAACGCGGGGTGGGTGGAAATTTGTGGATCCACGCAGATTCCAGAACTTTCCATCCCAGAAATGTGGGGAAAATGTGGTTTTTTTGTCATGTTTTTTACGTTTGCAAGGGATTCTGGGTAACAGACCATGGTGGGAGGCAGTCAAGTCACCCCATCCTGGATTCCCCTGGGTGTCTAGTTTTAAAAAATGTATAGGTTTGCTAGGTTACCCTAAGTGCCGGCAGGGCTAGGGTTCAAGAACTACAGCTAGTCACTTTGCCAAAAAAGGGTCATTTTTCACTGCAAAATTGAGGTGTGACCACGTTGCGTTTTGCGCCGTTTCCTGTCGCGGGCACTAGGCCGACCCGCACAAGTGAGGTACCATTTTTCTCGTAGGACTTTGGGGAACGCGGGGTGGGTGGAAATTTGTGGATCCACGCAGATTCCAGAACTTTCCATCCCAGAAATGTGGGGAAAATGTGTTTTTTTTGTCAATTTTTTACGTTTGCAAGGGATTCTGGGTAACAGACCATGGTGGGAGGCAGTCAAGTCACCCCATCCTGGATTCCCCTGGGTGTCTAGTTTTAAAAAATGTAGAGGTTTGCTAGGTTTCCCTAAGTGCCGGCAGGGCTAGGGTTCAAAAACTACAGCTAGTCACTTTGCCAAAAAAGGGTCATTTTTCACTGCAAAATTGAGGTGTGACCACGTTGCGTTTTGCGCCGTTTCCTGTCGCGGGCACTAGGCCGACCCGCACAAGTGAGGTACCATTTTTCTCGTAGGACTTTGGGGAACGCGGGGTGGGTGGAAATTTGTGGATCCACGCAGATTCCAGAACTTTCCATCCCAGAAATGTGGGGAAAATGTGGTTTTTTGTCATTTGTTTACGTTTGCAAGGGATTCTGGGTAACAGACCATGGTGGGAGGCAGTCAAGTCACCCCATCCTGGATTCCCCTGGGTGTCTAGGTTTCAAAAATGTATAGGTTTGCTAGGTCTCCCTAAGTGCCGGCAGGGCTAGGGTTCAAAAACTACAGCTAGTCACTTTGCCAAAAAAGGGTCATTTTTCACTGCAAAATTGAGGTGTGACCACGTTGCGTTTTGCGCCGTTTCCTGTCGCGGGCACTAGGCCGACCCGCACAAGTGAGGTACCATTTTTCTCTTAGGACTTTGGGGAACGCGGGGTGGGTGGAAATGTGTGGATCCACGCAGATTCCAGAACTTTCCATCGCAGAAATGTGGGGAAAATGTGTTTTTTTTGTCAATTTTTTACGTTTGCAAGGGATTCTGGGTAACAGACCATGGTGGGAGGCAGTCAAGTCACCCCATCCTGGATTCCCCTGGGTGTCTAGTTTTCAAAAATGTATAGGTTTGCTACGTTTCCCTAAGTGCCGGCAGGGCTAGGGTTCAAAAACTACAGCTAGTCACTTTGCCAAAAAAGGGTCATTTTTCACTGCAAAATTGAGGTGTGACCACGTTGCGTTTTGCGCCGTTTCCTGTCGCGGGTACTAGGCCGACCCGCACAAGTGAGGTACCATTTTTCTCGTAGGACTTTGGGGAACGCGGGGTGGGTGGAAATTTGTGGATCCACGTAGATTCCAGAACTTTCCATTCCAGAAATGTGGGGAAAATGTGTTTTTTTTGTCAATTTTTTACGTTTGCAAGGGATTCTGGGTAACAGACCATGGTGGGAGGCAGTCAAGTCACCCCATCCTAGATTCCCCTGGGTGTCTAGTTTTCAAAAATGTATAGGTTTGCTAGGTTTCCCTAAGTGCCGGCAGGGCTAGGGTTCAAAAACTACAGCTAGTCACTTTGCCAAAAAAGGGCCATTTTTCACTGCAAAATTGAGGTGTGACCACGTTGCGTTTTGCGCCGTTTCCTGTCGCGGGCACTAGGCCGACCCGCACAAGTGAGGTACCATTTTTCTCGTAGGACTTTGGGGAACGCGGGGTGGGTGGAAATTTGTGAATCCACGCAGATTCCAGAACTTTTCATCCCAGAAATGTGGGGAAAATGTGTTTTTTTGTCATTTTTTTACGTTTGCAAGGGATTCTGGGTAACAGACCATGGTGGGAGGCAGTCAAATCACCCCATCCTGGATTCCCCTGGGTGTCTAGTTTTCAAAAATGTATAGGTTTGCTAGGTTTCCCTAAGTGCCGGCAGGGCTAGGGTTCAAAAACTACAGCTAGTCACTTTGCCAAAAAAGGGTAATTTTTCACTGCAAAATTGAGGTGTGACCACGTTGCGTTTTGCGCCGTTTCCTGTCGCGGGCACTAGGCCGACCCGCACAAGTGAGGTACCATTTTTCTCGTAGGACTTTGGGGAACGCGGGGTGGGTGGAAATTTGTGGATCCACGCAGATTCCAGAACTTTCCATCCCAGAAATGTGGGGAAAATGTGTTTTTTTGTCATTTATTTACGTTTGCAAGGGATTCTGGGTAACAGACCATGGTGGGAGGCAGTCAAGTCACCCCATCCTGGATTCCCCTGGGTGTCTAGTTTTCAAAAATGTATAGGTTTGCTAGGTTTCCCTAAGTGCCGGCAGGGCTAGGGTTCAAAAACTACAGCTAGTCACTTTGCCAAAAAAGGGTCATTTTTCACTGCAAAAATGAGGTGTGACCACGTTGCGTTTTGCGCCGTTTCCTGTCGCGGGCACTAGGCCGACCCGCACAAGTGAGGTACCATTTTTCTCGTAGGACTTTGGGGAACGCGGGGTGGGTAGAAATTTGTGGATCCACGCAGATTCCAGAACTTTCCATCGCAGAAATGTGGGGAAAATGTGTTTTTTTTGTCATTTGTTTACGTTTGCAAGGGATTCTGGGTAACAGACCATGGTGGGAGGCCGTCAAGTCACCCCATCCTGGATTCCCCTGGGTGTCTAGTTTTCAAAAATGTATAGGTTTGCTAGGTTTCCCTAGGTGCCGGCAGGGCTAGGGTTCAAAAACTACAGCTAGACTCTTCACAAAAAATGTGTAAATTTTCAGTGTGAAAATGTGCAGTGTTCGCCTTAGGTTTTGAGCCACTTCCTGTCGTGGGCACTATGCCTACCCACACAATTGAGGTACCGTTTTTATCGGGAGACTTAGGGTAGTTCAGATTTGTAAAGCAACTGTTATTACCTATTGATTTTTGATGCATTTCTCCCTTCCATATGAAAGACATTGTGTAAAAAAAAAGTCATTTTGAAAAATGACCAATAATTGTCATGCAAGTATGAGTATTCCCAATTTCGAAAAAGTGCAAATATACACTGTTTCTAAACTCTGTAATTTGTTCACATTTCAGAAATACAAAGGTGTTTTTCATACCAATTTTTTCATGTATACATTTTCACACTATAATTGCTATATACCCAGAACTAAAAAAAAACCATTACAAAATGCTGCTCAGTTTTTTACTCTGGGTTCCTTGGGCTCTTGGTGAACCTACAAGTCTTATATATCCCCACAACCAGGAGGGTCCAGTGGATGTAACGGTACATTGATTTCTAAGAGATGTCATAATTAGAAGAAGTTACAGGTGAAAACGTTGACTCAAAAGGCTGCTTTTTTCAACTAATTTTTAATTTTTCCTATATTTAACTGGTAGTTTCTATAAAGAAACCTTGATGGATCTACACAAATGACCCCTTGCTGAATTCAGAATTTTGTCTACTTTTCAAAAATGTATAGCTTTGCAGGATCCATTATTGTTTTTGTACCCATTTCTACCATTAACTGGAAGGAGGTTGAAAGCACAAAAAATAGCAAAAAGAGGGTATGTCCCAGAAAAATGTCAAAACTGTGTGAAAAATTTTGGTTTTCTGACAAAATTCTGTCATTCCCTAAAAGCTGGAGAAATGGTGATTTCAGCCCCACAAACCCTTTTTTGATACCATTTGCAGAGAAAAACCCAGAAGCTTTCATTTGCAGCCCGTTTTTCCCATTTTTCACAAAAAAACCAAAATGTTGTTATATTTTGACTAATTTCTGGGAACCCTCTAGGAGAATCCACAAACCCTGGGTACCTTTAGAATCCACATGATGTTGGAAGAAAAGGACGCAAATTTGGCGTGGATACCTAATGTGGTCAAAAAGTTACAGGGGCCTAAGCGCGCACTACCCCAAATAGCCCAAAAAAGGCTTAGCACAGGAGGGGAAAAGGCCTAGCAGCGAAGGGGTTAAAAGATGCCATTCCTTAATCCTTGCATCACAGACCTGCCGCTCACGCAAACCTCCCCGCAGTGGCCACGTCATAATTTAGGCCTACAGTCTGTAGAACATTTGTAATTTGGAACTGTGAAATGGCTTCCATGCTTGAATAGGAACAACAATCTTTCTAATCAACAACTTATTCGGATGAAATGAAAAAACATCAATTGATATTTTTGTATGCGATAGGCACGTGGATTTTCACCTCTGCATCATCAACTTGATTACCCACGAGGCCACCTGGTACATGCTAAATGTAAATAATTCAAAGACAACACGTTGACCCTATGCTATTGAGCGGGAGCTCCATAAAATGCAGTCTTGCTATATTTTATCCATACATGTCATTTCATAGTTTTCAATAGCAGTAATGATTGTGGCTGAAGATCGACACAGATAAAAGGGCCAAAGAACATCGGGAAAATATTTGACTTGTGTGCAAATGTTACCTTCTCTTTTTCCCTGAAAATGTGGGCCTACTTATGTGTCATTATTCTCTTAGATACCGGAATCTCGAGCCCTCCAACTGGTGTTTTGCTTACGGAACCCAGCACGATGCTTCACAGCCAGGAATTTCAAAGTTGTGCTTTGCAGGTATTCTTGGTTTTTCTGGTGATGACAGGGTAGAATATTTCATGAATTTCTTTGGAAATGGAATACAAGGTGCACACACTATCAGAACTGTAAAAGAATATGGAATTCTCTACACCATGTGTTCATCTTGTGCTTGATTGTCTGCACTTTCTTCAAGGAGCAGAACGAAAATAATGAGGATTATTTGTATGATTTGAGAACAATGAATTCTGTCTACTTGCTTTATCTTTTGAATGTATTACAGCAACAGGGCAGTCTGAGTTTATACAATACAACTTTAAATCATGTATACCCTTTCGATGTAGCCATGAATCTATCTATTTATGACTTTACTCCTACTGTAGAAGAAAGAAAAGACAAAGAAAAAAAAACTTTCATTCTTTACAATGCATTACTCTGTCACCTAATACCTCCCTCAATATAACCGTTACCTACACTCTCTGGCTCATCCCAAACCTCATTCTACTACTATAATCTCCAAAATACCCCTTTCTAGACTCTATCTTTCTCTATCCCTCCTGGCTCACCCTAACCCTCATTTTATTACTATGCTCTTCGAAACAACTCATGCCAATCAATCAATCAATCAATCAATCAATCAGGGATTTATATAGTGCTCTACTCACTCATGAGGGTCTCAAGGCACTTGAAATTATTCCCTTATGTATCCTTCGTTTGACTGATCCCAAACCTTATTTTACTACTATGATCTCCCAAATCCCTTTCTAGAGACAATTCTCTTCTCGATCTCTCCTTTTATTCATCCAAAACGTTATCTTACTACTAATATCTCTCAAATAACACTTTCCCTATCTATCCCTCCATTGTCCTATTCAATCCAACTAACAGACTTACATGTCCTCCTCTCAAATGAACTTATATTTCCCTATACTAATCCACCACTAATCCTTTTGGGTTCCGGAGTAGCGTGCTGCTTGCCGAAAATCGCTTTGACGCCCCATCAGGGGTAGTACGTGCTATATAAATACAATTAGAGTTAAAGGAAATCCCTATGGAATAGGAAATTACTGTGGGGACCAGAATTGAATACGGCATTCACAGTTTTGTCTGAAATGATGCGCACATGTACCATTTGCTCTAAGCATGTGTTAAATGTGTGTGGTAGGTAGACCTGAACTGCAGTGGGGGCAGGGAGGACAGTTGAAAGGGTAGTGGAAGGAAATGAGAGTTGAGTTATGGTGGGCGAGCACTGTATGCTTCTTCCTCCCCAGAAAAAAAAATGAGAGGGACTGTGGGACGAGGCTGAATTTGTCGGGCAGCTAAATTGTCATGCAATATTACCGACAAGGCTCCCACAAAAATGAAGGGCCTTTGACAATGCTACTCACAAAATGTACTTCTAAAGTTCTACTTGTAAGAAACTGGCTCTATATATACTGCACCAAAGTGAGGTACAGTGTGTATAGAGTCCAAGAGTCCCCAAAGGTAGGCAGAGGTTCAAGTTAGATAGAACCTTACTCTCTAAAGTGGTAGCTTGGTCGAGCAGTAAGGCAGTATCAGAGGACAGTGTTAAGCATTTGATGTACCCACTCAGTCAGCAAATGAATTCACACACTCAAGAACTGAACTCTAGGCCAATTGTTGTTGTATAAAAAAATATACTTTTGTTTCATTTTTCTAGACCCAAGCAAGCCTGGCACAAGTAAGTATATAAATACTTTGCAGTAATATGATACTTTGTTTGTAATACAGTTCGAAAATGCAGTAGAAGTTATACTGGTTTTGGTTAACAGATAATGTAGCAGATTGCAACACTTATCAGGTATAGTACATTGGAATGAATGGACTTTTTCAATAATTGCAAGTAACTTTTACAATACTTTTTTTAACTCAGTGCTGGATGCCTACATTCAGCACTGGGACATTTCCTGAAAACAGTTGAGAAAATGCGTTTTGGTTATTGTTTCGATTTTTAAGAAATATTAAAAGTTTTCAAAACTCCACATAGTCGTTTTGCAAGAGAAAATTGTCAATGTTATTCTATGGAAGAAAAACAGGTTATCGGTTTGCAGGTAACTAAACGACTGCGGGAGTTAAGGTTCTGGGGTTAAATTCAGGGATCCCCCAGGGTCAGTGATGCACTGAGATTGCACCCTCAGCGGCACTAGGGCGGCCAGGTGCAGAGTGTTGAGGCCCAATGTTATCCTATTGAGTATAGGGGGCTTACGGTTAGTGGCAGCTGGCAAGCAGGCCACACAGCTGTGGGAGCAAAGCTCCTAGGGTTTAGCTCAGGGCAAGTTAGGGACCAAAGTAGTACCAAAGGTGCACCCTCAGCGACACTAGGGTGGCCGAGTGCAGGGTGCTGTTTTGAGGTCGGGTGCCCCGTTGTTTCCAATGAAGAACCTCCGGGATAAAGAAACAATGAATGCTCAGGGACAAGGATCTTCTGGGTGTGACCACAACTTCGAGGGGTAAGTTGGGATGTCGTGGGTTAGTTAGGCACCGTTGGTTTGGGCACACAAGGCCGGGGGGCGTCGGGTGCAGGGGTGCCTTGGGACGTCGGAATTTCTTACCCGCTCTGGTCGCAGTAGGGGGGGCCCTCTGGATTGAGGCTGCTGGCGTCTTGAGGCAGGTCAGAGGTCACCGGATCTCGGGTCAGGATCACTGGGGGGACTTCCTCGTGGTGTTGGTTCACTCTAGCTCGGGCCGAGGTCAGCTGGTGCAGAGTGTGCTGGATTCGCGGTCTCTGGCTGGCACCAGAAGCTGCAGTTTAAACACGTCCGGTGTTCTTGGGAGATAGAGTCCTTGAAGTGAAGGCAGGCAGGTTCCCAGGGGTTTGTGAGGTTGTTGCCTGCAGGACACGCTGGGATTTCGCAAAAGCAGGTTCGAGGGGAGACAGGCCTGTAGGGTTGGGGCCAAGTCAGTGTACATCGTCCTCTTGTTAACTCTGCACGGCTCTTCGGTCCTTCTTCTTATCTTCTTGTCTTGTGGTTTCTAATCTGAGGAAGCAAGGTTCAGAGTACCCCCTAAATACAAACTTTATGGGTGTTACAGATAGGTAAAGGTCAGGGACCAATGGGTCTCTTCCATGGGTTGGGTACACCCCCTATTCTGCCACTTGCTTGTGGGAGGGGGGCAGGAGCCTGTCCCTGGTTGGTTAGGGCGCCCCATCCACAAGATGGCGGGGACTCGAGGTTGTGCTTCACCTTGCCTCCCCCACCTGAGGGGTGGAGTTGGCAGAGGTGGGCACACCCCTCTTCCTCACTTATTTTTTTCCACTGGTTCTCCCGCCCAAAGTGGGGGTGAAGCCAGTAGGGACCAGTTGCTGAAATCAGCAAATGGTCTGGAGAGGCTCACAAAGATGGCAGACCTTTGAAGTCTCTCCTTCGTGAACCCTGCCCATCTTGGGGGAGGAGGCTTGGAACCTCGTCCCAGGATGTGCATTGTTTCTGGACCCTGAGAGCGGCAGGCTCTCGACCCAGGGGTCCAGAAACATGTCTGGGGTATGTCTAAGATACCCTTTGTTGTGCATTTTACATTACATCCCATACTGGCATCAGTGCGGGTTTAATGTGCTGAGAAGTTTGATACCAAATTTCCGAGTCTTCAGTGGAGCCATCATGGTGCTGTGGAGTTCGTAATGACAAACTCCCAGCACCATATACTCTTAATGGCAACTCTGCACTTACAGTGCCCAGGAATGGACTTGGGCACTGTAGGGATACAGGGCTCATTGCACCTGTACCCTCACCACTGGCATAGGGCACCCAGCTAGAGGAGTGACTGATGTAGGCCAGGGCAGTGGTTTGTGGGCATGGCACACAGAAATGTGTGCCATGTTTTGTTCTGCACCAAGACAAGCAGCCTGCAAAGGCAGTGTGTGTGTGTGTCAGGGTACAGGACCTCTGAGGGTGGCACAATAAGTGCTGCAACCCTTAGAGGCCTTCTCTGGTTACAGTGTCCTGGGTACCTATGGTACCATTTACCAGGGGCTGACATGTGGCCAGAGATGCCAATTGGGTTTAGGCTTCAATGCAGTTTTAGAGAAGGAACACAGGCCCTGGGTACCTGATTAGCAGGAGCCCAGGGCACACTCAGTCAAAGAACATCAGCAATTCAGCAAAAAGTGGGGGCATACCATGCAAGAAAGAGGGTACTTTCCCACACTACTGCAAAAGGTGACACTTTTGTAGGAAATTTCCACACAGATTTTGTGAATAATCAAAAAGTAGTAAACCTATTCGAAAGTATAAGTTACTCAAAAAGAGTAAGTTACATTTGTGAATCATGCCCTGGCTTTTTTATTCCACGCTTTAGGAAAGCCATGTTAGGCGGCTGGACGTTTGGCAACTTCACATCGCCTGTTTGAAATGCATTACCCAGCTGCCCAAATGACACCGTCCATCTCTTGGGGGCCTATTAATGAAGATGAACCTACAGATAAGTAAATCAACACATGGAAATTTACTGTGACTCATTGTAGTAAATGTACTACTTTAGGCTACTCGCCATTTTTTAGGGCAAATTTACTAAAAAGTGTAGACTTACATGCCTTCACCCCCTCTATTAAGGTGGTGAAGTCTGAATAAATATAATTTACAATCATAAAGGTACTAGTAATGACTTTATTACCATATTTTATGTTCCCTGCAAGACCTCTGCAACTGGGGCGAAGACATCATTAAGGAATGACATACACCTGAATCAAAATCACACACATGACTCACATTCCATCAATAGCATACACCATGCCTCCAACGTAGGATATGCTTTTTTCCTCTTCGTCTATTAGGACCTTCAGCCACCACCCTCTGCATGAGGGATGCAGACCCCACTTCTGGAAAAGAAGATACATTTCACTGAAGAGACTACAGCCCTTGCAAGTAAATTTGTGATACAACATTACTAAAAACTACACCGGCTGCCTCAATTCACTCTCAGTAGAACACCGAAGGCAGCTCTATGGAGGGGGTCATGTACTTTCTGCGCTCTGGCAAAGATGTATGCACTTAGAGAGGCGGAGACCTTTGCACGTAGGCTTGTCAATAGGATTTTGGAGACTGGAGATAGTACTTTTGTAGAACTAATAAACCTACCATGAAATACTACAAAATGCAGTTTGTGGATAGGCCCCTTAGAATTTAGGAAACAACTGAAAACTTTCCGTACTAATCTCTAATATTTGGGCCCTCTTACTTGTTCTCTTGTTCTCTGTGGTCTACAGTGTCATGACACCCAAATGGATAACAACGCTCGCTGAACCTGCCACGGACTGAGGAATACCTTGGAGCTGGTCTGTGTCCTGTTGCTGGTCTGGAGGGGAAGTCGCGCTGCCTGCGGAGAGGCCGCTGCGGAGCTTGAGAGGCCGGGACTGCGAGGACCAGGGTGCTCTCTGACAACCTTACTCGGCACACCTGGTGACTCTTCCCGGCCCCGCCCCTATTGCCTACATCACTTCTCGCGGCCCCCGCTTCGCGGGTGCCGCTCGCTGAACCTGCCACGGACTGAGGAATACCTTGGAGCTGGTCTGTGTCCTGTTGCTGGTCTGGAGGGGAAGTCGCGCTGCCTGCGGAGAGGCCGCTGCGGAGCTTGAGAGGCCGGGACTGCGAGGACCAGGGTGCTCTCTGACAACCTTACTCGGCACACCTGGTGACTCTTCCCGGCCCCGCCCCTATTGCCTACATCACTTCTCGCGGCCCCCGCTTCGCGGGTGCCGCTCGCTGAACCTGCCACGGACTGAGGAATACCTTGGAGCTGGTCTGTGTCCTGTTGCTGGTCTGGAGGGGAAGTCGCGCTGCCTGCGGAGAGGCCGCTGCGGAGCTTGAGAGGCCGGGACTGCGAGGACCAGGGTGCTCTCTGACAACCTTACTCGGCACACCTGGTGACTCTTCCCGGCCCCGCCCCTATTGCCTACATCACTTCTCGCGGCCCCCGCTTCGCGGGAGCCGCTCGCTGAACCTGCCACGGACTGAGGAATACCTTGGAGCTGGTCTGTGTCCTGTTGCTGGTCTGGAGGGGAAGTCGCGCTGCCTGCGGAGAGGCCGCTGCGGAGCTTGAGAGGCCGGGACTGCGAGGACCAGGGTGCTCTCTGACAACCTTACTCGGCACACCTGGTGACTCTTCCCGGCCCCGCCCCTATTGCCTACATCACTTCTCGCGGCCCCCGCTTCGCGGGTGCCGCTCGCTGAACCTGCCACGGACTGAGGAATACCTTGGAGCTGGTCTGTGTCCTGTTGCTGGTCTGGAGGGGAAGTCGCGCTGCCTGCGGAGAGGCCGCTGCGGAGCTTGAGAGGCCGGGACTGCGAGGACCAGGGTGCTCTCTGACAACCTTACTCGGCACACCTGGTGACTCTTCCCGGCCCCGCCCCTTCATTGACCCCTCCCCCCAGTATAAGCCTATTCCCCGAACGCGCCAGCGGAACGCGCCCGGAGCGAAGACCGGGCAAAGAGCGGGCCGTTTGAGGCCGTTCGAGTACGGACGAGGGAGGGCGTGGGGCACCTCAGCCTGTCTGCAATCCACCGCATACCAGGTGCTGTCGGTGACATTATGACCACGAGGGAAACCAGGAGCAAGAGTGCTATGGCGACGGGAAGGCCAACAGGTACACTGGATACGTACTTTGCTAAAGCTGGGTCCCTTCTCGTGGATGAGATTTCCATTCTTGAAAGACGCATCTCCCAAGAAATAGACTGGGTGAGGAGATCCTCCCTGGGACCCATCGCACATGTTGCCACCCCCGCCAAGCCACCAAATCCCATAACACCTTCGGCAGGGGGGGTAGTTGGGCTGTCTGCTCTTCCAGACCTATCTGTTACTAACTGCTCCATTACCTCCTCTATTGATTGTGATAGTTCTGAGCATGCAGAGCTTAGTATCCTACCTCTTCCAAACTGTAAGGGCCCCACAGTACACACCACTGCTGAGGTAGCTGTCACTGAGCAGACCACAAGCAATACCAAGGCCCTGACCCAGCCCACACAGCGGGAGAAGGAGGGAGCAATCCCGAAAATGGATAAAAGGGCCTACAAAACCAGGGGGGGAAATTCTAAAGCTACCAAAGCCAACTCTAGAGCTAGGGGAACTAAACAGGACATAGCTAGCAAAGGGCCGGTCTCATCCCGTAAACACGAAGCCCTGCACCAACACACCCCGGCAAAAAATCCTCCTAGCCAACAAAATGCTGCCGGGATGTATGATAGTATGTTCTCTGATTTACGCACTCTATTGAGGGAACTGCTTAATCCCCTAGAAGACCGTCTGGCCAACATTGAAATCTGCCTAATAGATTTGCGTAGGGGATTACTAGGTTTAGTCACAGACCAAAGAGCAGGTATGCACGCAGTAGGTGGGCACTCCATAGGGGCTCCTAATTTACCTAATTTACTTTCAAATTCCACCATCCCATCCCCTGTACCCCCGACAGTCACCCCATTGGAAAATGTGCAGCCAGCTTCTTTGTCAAAATCCGCCCCCGCACTACCCTGCAACCACCAACCCGTCACAGGATTTACCAGTAGGCTGAACTCATCTGGTACGGCCTCTGGTCCCAATCAGGTAAAATTATTAAATGACGCAAGGAACCCTACAGACAGGCAAGATAGCCAACAAGATTGGCGCAAAGTGGTAAATTTGCCTCCCGAGGCTGCTGCCTATTCTGTTGTCTTGAAGGGAGTACCCCCGTTTGAGGGAACCGTGGTGGAACCCTATGATTCTTTACATAACAAGGTCACTAGCTGGCTTAACACTCACAGGCCACTACCACCTAATACTAAGGGAGAAATTCTCATGGTTAGAAGAGTCCCATGGATCGGCCACACCGATAAGAAATGTGTTGGTGACTGCATAATTGTAAATTTTAGGAACCCCAAAATTGTGTCCTATATTTGCAATTGGACCGGGAACAAAGGGTCTACATGTATTGAAGTGGTCCACCTGTCACATTTTTATCCCAATACCTTTAAGCCAATTTTGAACAATGACAATGGTTGGACCCGGGTTGGACCTGCTGCTGATGGCCGCAGAGTCAGGCCCACCCGTAATGCTCCAAGCACAAACTTTGGTAACCTTTTCCATCCCAATAGATACAGCTGTCTTGAACAGACAGATTGACTTTTTAAGGGTCAGGGGCATGGCGTATGCGAAATAGACATCGCCACTCAAGAATATGGTGCCCCCCGAGGGGAGAACTTGACATCTATTAACCCCCACGGTGAAGAACCTGAATCATCTAAAACCAAAACCATCTTGGGCGGTACTAATAACAAGCTAAAATTGTCAGTCCCAACACATCATAAAGCAGACCCGATGGAACCATCTACTGTGGAAATATTCCTGCCCAGTCTTACGATTGCACCATTGGATGCTGTCCCGCTTAAAAGTGGTGGAAGTGACCCTGACCCGCTTGACGTCTCCTTAAAGGTTCTTTCTTGGAATGTCGCTGGCATTGTCAATAAACTTGACACGAGCGACTGGGACTCCCTGATAGCCAACAGCGACATCTGCCTCTTTCAAGAGACATGGGCAAGGGAACCATTATCTAGAGTGGGGTATGCTGTGTTCGAAATAAACGCGATCTGGTCAGGCAGAGGGAGGCCCTCCGGAGGATTGGCGATCTGGGTAGCTAGCCACATTGGGTGTAATGCGGAGAGTTTACCGACGCATTCGCAGGACATCCAGTGTGTTCTACTCAGGTGGCCTAATGCTTCGAGTTTAGCAATAATCAATGTATACTCCCGTCCCACTAAGCTGGCCATGGAATCTCCCACACTTGACGATCTTACTTGCTTTCTGGCCAGCCTCCCTAATGACTCTAAGATAATCTTGGGAGGCGACTTGAATTGCCACTTTGAGCCCTTAGAAGGCCTTAAGGAAGGAGCCCTCGTAGTGGAAGATGACCTCTGGGGCGTACCGCGTTGCCAATCCCCATATGTTAAAATCTGGACTCCCTTAGTAGTACAAATTCTGTCCTTAACGTTAAATTTTTCCTTAAGGGCATGCAATGGCCGCAGTACCTCAGATACTCCCTCTGCATGTACTTTTAACAGGATGAACCAAGAATCTAGGTTAGATTATATTTTTGTAGACATTAGTCTCTGGCCTATGGTTCAGGATTTTAGAGTAATATCAAGAACGGACAGTGATCATAATGCACTTGTAATGTATATGGCGCACCCTAAAGGTGCTGATCGATCACTTGCCGTTGAGCCCAGTAAAGATCCCGGGAACTTGACAATTAGTTCCAATAGACGTAGGATCAAATGGGGGAAACTGGCGAGCTCTGAAGAGTCCCTAAGTAAAATTTTTCGGCTAGCACTCCCGAAGCTAATAGAAACGGACAATCTAATCTCACAGCCAAGAAACTTGGAATTCAATAAGAAACTAGCCCACATACATGAAGAATTGGTGGCCCTTCTAGGTGAGGTCTTTTACCCAGTGTTACCCCCAAGGAAAAATACAACTCGAACTCCAACCTGGTATAATGCATCTTGTAAAAAGGCTAAGTCCGAACTCCTGAAGTGTGTTAAAAAAGGATCGGACAAGAGCAAACTTGTTGAGCTTAGACGAACCTACAAGAAAACCATGGCAGTGGCTCGAGCCGACTGGGATTGGAATAAATGGCAGGATTTAACATCAGCACTGGAAGCGAAAGATCTGAGGAAATTTTGGTCCCTGGTGAATACTGGTATGCCAGACCCCAAAGCTGCAATAGAGCCAAATATTGCAGCATCCGTTTGGGAGGCCCATTTTGGCCAATTATACCAGGAACCACCTCAAATTGATGGTGGGAGGGACATGGTTTCTACTGTTGCTCCTGCTCCAGTACCAGCCCTGGAATTTACTCTTTCCGAGGTGGTCAATGTTATTCTAGCCCTTTCGAGGGGGAAGGCCCCTGGTCTTGACAGGTTGCCTGGCGATCTTTTTCGTTCATACGCAGACATATGGGGTCCTTATCTTCTTACACTCTTTAACGCTATTCTGGGTGGGATGGAGATTCCCTGTACTTGGCTGGGGGCTGAGATAGTGCCCATTTTTAAAAAGGGTTCTCCTCTATTCCCAGCCAACTACAGGCCAATAAGTCTCATAGATGTCCCCCAGAAAATTTACTCGCGCCTACTCCTAAACCACCTTATGGAGTGGATGGAGGAAAATAAAATTCTCAGCCCCTTACAAGCTGGCTTCCGGAAAAACACGTCCACCATGGACCAGATCTTCCGCCTCGTACTCCTATACTGGAAAACTGTGATCATTGAGAGGGGAAGGCTGTACATGGTGTTCGTGGACCTGAGGTCAGCTTTCGACCTGGTCCCCAGGAAGAAACTATGGGAGACACTAACGGGGCTGGGAGTTCCACCCCATCTATTAAATGCCATTATTAGGCTGCATGAAAACAATTTTGCACAGGTCAGGTATGGAAGGACGGGTGCGCTGACATCTAAATTCCCAGTTCATAGAGGGGTCAGACAGGGTTGTGTCCTTGCCCCGACCCTGTTCTGCCTCTATGTTAACAATGTAATTGCATATCTTGACAATGTTCATGATAATGACGCCCCGTCTCTGGCCGGCAGGAGGGTACCGGCCATTATGTTCGCGGATGATACCCTCCTGCTGTCCAAATCCCCGATGGGGATTCAACGGATTTTAGATGGTTTCGGCCTTTTCTGTAGCCAACATGGCCTGGAAATAAACACAGGGAAGACCAAATTTATGATATTCAACCCCTCAGCCAAAACTAGACCAAACCCATCCCTGAGTTCAGTTACACTGGAGAGAGTAAAAACCTTTCAGTACCTAGGGGTAACGCTGCATGAGAACCTATCATGGGAACCTCATGTAGCAATCAGTCGCATGAAACTTGCACAACTGTCCGGGGGAATTCTGAAGGTAGCAAATTCCTCCACCTACAAACCAACTAGCCCGGCAGTTGTAATGTACAAGTCGCAAGCCAAAGCAGCCGCATCCTACGGTGGAGAACTCTGGGGATACACGGCGGGCACAGGAATCATTAATGTAGAAAACAATTTTTTAAGGCGTCTCCTGGCCCTCCCCCGAGGCACACCCCTTCTTCCCCTAAGAATGGATATGGGTCTACCCTCTATAAAAGAGGACCTGGAACTTATGCCATTAAGGTTCTGGCATAGGCTCTGGTCTACTGTTGAGCTTCTACACTATAGGCAAGAGCTTGTACATGTTATGAATCTGAACTCCTGCGATAAAATTACCTGGCTAGCCTCGATAAAGAAAGAACTCTATCGGCTGGGACTCCCCGAATTATGGGAATCGCCCGAGCAAGGCTGCCTTGGGGTTTCCCGCAAACGCCTTGTGGGTATATATAGGGAGCAACGTTATGCCTCCCTGGTCTCTGCATCTAACAAAGGGTCCTTGACTGATCGATTTTTGACTTTCAAGGACCATTATCAGTTTGAGGGATTTATGGATATTATTTTTCCCATCTTATCCAGAAAATTGTTCATACAATGGAGGCTAGGGACTCTCCCTATTAAAATTTTTTACCCACAACTGGACAATAAAGAATGATAAAATCTGTCCAGGCTGCTGCAATCATGATGAGGAAGAAACCCACATTGTGTTCTTCTGCCCAGCTTACAATAGACCAAGAAGATACTGGCTAGTCCCGCTATGCAGAAATCTGGGCATCAGGAGTCATCTGCAGGTGTACAGAATACTGAAAACGAACACTGATCCGCACATAGTCTTTGCAGTTGCAAAATTTTTAACGGCTATGTGGCATATAAGGTCTAATATAAATAAGAACTGTGCTGTTTAATGAATTCCATTGTCTAGATGTCCGTAACATTTGCATATTGATTTTACTGGTTTTATTATGCTTGTATTCTTAGTGATTGTTTTAAATGTATTGTGTGATTCTATCTTTTATGGCCTAATCGGCCGAAATAAAGAAAATTTGGATTGGATTGGAATTAATTAAATAAAAACAATCAGTCAGTTAGAACAGGCTGGACACCTTCCCAGCTAGTTACCTGCCTATTAACAGACTGGCTGCTGGCCCCTCACCCTCTTTCTTACATGTCTATAATGGACATGTACATAAGATTTATAAAAGTACATCAGACTATATATAGTATTTAAAAATCCCTGGGGTTGGATATTCATGACGGAGGACCCTGTCTAAACTCTTGGTTCACCTACTCTATTTTGCGCCAGGTGGACCATTTCCAACGACGGTGCCCTCGTTGACTCCATCGATGAAAAGCTTACTTTGATGGCCTGATGAAGTGCTGGCCATTGGAGTAAGGGCAACACATCACTCACTCTATTTAAGACTGACTGTCTTGTGTTCTGTTTTTCTATTTGGCACCACCAGGGAACACCTGGCACAGCAAACAGAAAAATACAAACAATGACACCCATACCCAGGGAAAGAAAAAAAGGTTTGGCTGTGAGGGTTGTTGCAATCATTTAATCCGCCTGGATTTTTTACTTTTTGAATCACTTGGTTTTGGACTTTTTACTGTGGGTGAGCCTCGCAGCTGGTGTAATCACAGTAAACACATAGTAAATGGGCTGCACATGTTTACTGCAAATGTCCTCCTTTTAGGATAGGGCTGTTGCAAAGCAGCTAGGGCAAGGGACACTTGGCTGTTAAAACCTGGACACATGTGCACACGCATGTGTACACGTATGTGGACTGCATTTGTGAGACTAATGTTTTGGTAGCCTGGTAACTTTGCACAAAGGGGATTCTGCAGGGTAAGATATTGACCTGGAGTAGGTCTTCTATTAGTGGGCACTCATAGGTAAAGTCTGTATGATTTACTGTTTTGTCTACAGTGACCCTTTATTATAAACATGGGGAAAATCTCCCTTAGAGTGCAGATTTGTTTCCCTTTGGCATACAAAGTCCAGCAAGATTTCAAATTGGGGTGAAACATTTGCTCCAAGATTGATTATGCAAGTCCCAAGCAGCTGTATGTACACCTTCTGGGTCACCCAGAATTTTCATATTTCTATGGCTCAGCTCTGGATCAGAGCCTAGGCCTTTTGTCACCCTGCTGGGTGAAGTTAATTACTCTCCTTCCCAACAGAGGGAAAAATGGCTGGCCCACACAAAAGGAGTAATTAACAGTGCTTCCCTAAGCTCCTGAGGAGGAAGGGGTGGTAAATGAAATTTGCATTTGTTAAATAGCTTTCACATTGTACCAGGGCTGGGGACAGCCCACACCCTCTGAACAAAGGAGGTAGTCCAGACAACTGGAGCCAACAAAGCAGGGGGCGTCCCTTTGATGTTTAAGTGGGAAAGACCCTGACAGTGATGCCAACGAGGGGCGGAGCTGAGGCTCCCAGAGAAGATGTGTCAAGTGACTTCTGAAAGGCACCATCATTTAGGCAGATTCACACCTCATGTTTGACATTCTCCTGCCTCCAAAGAATGCATTCTGTGTGACTTGCTTAAGTGCTCCTTTAAGGTAAGTTCAGGCTATAAGAAAAAACAAAATAATCAAAGAAAAGCCTAGCAATGCAGTCAATTAAACAAAAAATTTGCACTAATCCTAACATAATTGGGGTGAAGTTGGGAATGGAAAATTACGAATACGCACAATGTTCCGATTACATTTTATGCTTCAACACAAACCCTGAGCCCCCCCTCCCTACATTGACCCAATAACTTGAAGATTTATTTTGGGTTTCTGGGTTTAATATGAAATCTACTAAGTCTAAGGGCCAGGGACTCACACTAGCAACACCTACAATGCTTGAGACAAAGCAGTCTCATGGATTTACCGTCTCCTAAAAACCCCTAGAATATCTAGGGGTTCACCTACAGTCAAAATATAGAATGTCAATATCCCACCACTTTCAGATAAACTATATAATAATTTATACATTTCGGTAAGATGGGAGATTTCCTGGCTTGGCCATATAACCAGTATAAAACTAAATTGTATACCTAGATTTTTCTAATATGCCCAAACGTTACTGTTAAAATTCCTCAATGATTGCATTAAAGGGATTACATTCAAATTAACATCTTTCACATTTGTAGAGAAATCTCTCAGACTTTTGAAAACAACATTGTTCAAAGGAAAATAGGTGAATATGAGGAGGGATTGGCATTTCCACATATAGGGTGATATATTCAAGCTATCCATGTTAGACCCATGAGGTACCTCACTTCACCCAACTATTCCAAACTATGGGCAAAAGTGGAACACACTCATTCAAATAAGATACTGCATATCTTACCGTTGTTACCTTCCGGAATCCGGGATGAAAAGAGTTTACTACCCTCCACCAACATTACACTATCCTGTTTGAAATCAGTGGTAGGAAGAGGAGATCTGACAACTTATGTACCAGATACTTCATAATCCCAGCTTCACTTTGGGAATCAGCGGCACACGCTTCATAACATGGTCTGGGAATGTCAAAGTAGCCTTAAGAGAACTTGATGAGAAAGGTTACCCCAGATCAGCATCTTTATGTTCGAAAAAATTGAGAAGAGAAGACCCAGATCCATATAGGTATGATCAAACAATTCAATAGTGGAGTCAGACAGACAAGAATCCGGCACCTACTAGAGATGTAGAGATGTATCAACTATTGAAACTTTATTAACAGACATACTACAAAAGAAGGAACAAGTAGGCTTTGTAGAAACACATAGTCTATGAGAAACAAATAAACATACATACTCAGTAAAAATGGAATCAGAATTGAGAATGGAAACAAACAACAACAGATGCTTAAACGTTTCGTCAAGAGCAGCCACATCCTCCATTTCCGTCCAACACAAGACCAGTAGTTCTAAGGTTTTGACGAGATGTTATTTAATGCCGGAAGGTTTAAAGTTTGGACTCTGTAGCATGTGGGAGAGGTTGTGGTGAAAAAGGGACAATGGTGCATCTGTGGAGGACCTGAAAGGAAATACAGACATTTTGGAGAGAGATAATAATCCAACAGGCATTGAAATGAACCTTAATCTACTCACCTTAGTGCTGAAGACCCGGGTGATGATTCAGAAGATCACCTCACTGCCATATCAGGTTAACCATGAACACACATGATATTAGCGGTCAGACTCCCCACTGCTCATTGTTGGAAATGTCATGCCACTCTTCGCTGAACATGTGCTGGTCTCAGTTATGGCCCATCAATGCGATGAAAAGTAGACAGACGTTGTCCATGACATACTGACTACATTTGAGGAGATGTGAACTCCCTTTCAAACATATATACAATCAAGAGTGCCACATAATAGGTGCAGAACACATGTCTGCCATACTACAGAGACCTGGAACAAATATTTAATATTAGGTTCAAAAGAGACTGGTAAACATACCATTGTATGTTAAAGCAATGTTTTAGATTGATGTGAACTGTAATGGTACTGTGTCCTAAGATGAATACTGATTTGTCATTCTTTATTGAAAGAAATAATGTAATCAATTGTAGAAACAAATTCAATGTCTCATTTATATTCATCCTCCTCAGTCCCCCCCCCCCACCTCCTCTCCCTGGGAACCGATTGGATGTAATTGCCAGGGCTGGTTTGCGATTGGACGCAATTGCCAGGGCTGGTTTGCGATTGGACGCAATTGCCAGGGCTGGTTTGCGATCCCAGTCCGGCCCTGCTAGGAAGTGAGGGATCTGCAGTGCAAAAGAGTGATTTGAAGGTCAGTAATCCACCAAAGTGTTTTCAAAACAGAACTGAACCACCTTCTAAAATACATCCTGTTTCTCGGAGACTGGATTGTCAGACTTGTCCTGAAAAATGCTTATTTAGCAGTTCATATGTACTCCCCTCACAGTTCCTACACTTACTCCATTGTTGCTATTCCTTTAAAAAGAGCTGCAGGGGGTGGACGTGTAACGCTGCTAACAGGGTACTTTTTGCTATTTTCACCATTCATTCTGCTTTTAATTAAGATTTGCTGAACCTGTGGGGCTGGTTTTGGGGACTATTAGGCTGGGCTGCAACTGGCCTCAACACTGCTTGTTGCTTGGTTATTGAACTGACCCCGTGGTCTTTTATTTGTGTGCCTGCTAATTTATATTTCTTTTACCTGTTGCGTCTTGCTCTTATTCTTCCTTGCTCTTCCTCCCTTGCCTTACTTCTCCTGCTCTTTGGTCCGCCGCGGCTGCTATGCCGTTTGCTGCGGAGAGAGCTAGATTGGAGCTTGTCTCCAGTTCCTGTATGCCATAGACCGCCGACATTTTGGGTAGGTCGGCAGTCTAGTTTCTTTTTTCTTGCTATTGACACTCAATCCTTTAAAAAGAGCTGCAGGTGGTGGACAAGCGCCGCAGGCATGTCGCTGGCGTGCCGAAGGCAAGCCCAACTGCCCCCGTCCATACCTGGACGACGCCACACTCCAGAACTCCTGCCCGTTACGGATTTTTTCCAAGCCATCTGGCATGCTCGCAAATTCCTTTACCTTTTTTGGCTCCCCTCCTGGCTCTGAGAAACCCAGGAAAATACAGGGGCTGTATTGTAATATAAGATCCATGGCTAAACATTCCATAGAAATATGGGACCTTATATCTTCATCTAATACCAGGATCTTTTTCATTTCAGAAACCTGGCTTTGTGCATCCACTGTCCCTTCTATCTCAGTTGCCGTTCCTGAACATTATTCTCTGGCCAGATCTGATAAGATAGACCGTATAGGGGGAGGCATCGCCATTGCGTTTATGATTACCCTAAGGTTCAGCTTATTGATACATTATGTACTGGGTGGCTTGAGATTTGTAATTTTAAATTGTCACTTTCACCTGCAGATGTCTGGAAAGGGGCACTGTTGTATCGCCCCCCAGGTGCTACGAAAGACTTCCCGCAAACTTTAATTGACTTCATTGCCCCTTACGTGTTGGCTTCAAAAACGCTTTTATTATTAGATGATTTCAACTCTTTAATTGGTTTGAAGCAGCTAGTGACCAGCTCTACACATAGAGCTGGTCATACGCTGGATCTTATGTTTACGAATACTGAAGAAATAGCCTGTGATTCCCTGCTGCCGATCTCCTGGTCAGACCACTATTTGATCTATTTTTCCATTACACAAAATAAAACCAGTAGCATACCTGTGAAAACAAAAAAAAGCGACAACAAAACTAGAACTCTATCACCCTTTCTGCCTTTACAAAGTTGTTTAATTCTCCAACTTTTCCCTCTGTAGATATGGATACTGCATTATCTATTTATCAGGATTCTTTAACGAACACTATTGACTATATTGCTCCCCTTAAGGTACCATCCACAGCTCTTTCCAGAAGCTCTGCCCCATGGTACTCAGATGCCTTGCGTCAAGAGAAATCAGTGTGTAAGCGCCTAGAGCGCAGGTGGTGTCCTGCTAAATTTCTTAAAGATAAAGCTGAATATTGCGCCAGGCTGGGAAGCTACCATTGTAAGATCAGGGCCGCCCGGAAAGCCTTTTCAGCAATCTTAATTCAAAAAGCAGGAAACTCCACCAAGGAACTTTTTTAAGCTTTAAATACTTTTGTGAAACCTCGCACCTGATGAGCCCTCCCAGGAGTTCTGTGAGTAGTTAGCCAATTTTTTCGAAGATAGAAGTGAAACTATCTATAAAAATCTGCCAGCTATGTCGGACAGCTTGCAGTATAATTTTGATCTTAATCACCCAAAATCTGATGGCCAAATGTAGCCTGAGCAATTTCTTGCTTTGCTCTGAGGGTCAGGTATTGGATATGCTATCCCATGCAAAGTCCGGTTCACCTCTGTACCCATGTCCTATTAGATGAACAACTTGCTTAGCAGCTAGTCCATCTCCTGTAGTCACAGACTTATTTAATCTTTCTCTGACTTCTGCTGTAGTTCCGGAAGAATGGAAGCACGCACTGGTGTCTCCATTGCTCAAGAAACCCTCCGTAATTCCTGAAGAAGTCACTAACTATTGACCTATCTCACTGTTACCTCCTGGCCAAATCTCTAGAAAGGTTTGTTAACAAACAACTTACTGCCTTTCTCAAAAAACAATTACATTTTGGACTTTTCACAATCTGGTTTTAGAGCGTGTCATAGCACAGAGTGCGTTCTTTTGGCCGTGGTTGATAATGTTAGGTTGTCTCTTGACACAGGTACCCCCATTATGTTGGTGCTGTTGGGTTTGTCGGAAGCGTTCGATACAGTCTCCCATGCTATCTTAATTCACAGGCTACACAAGGCTGGGTTACATGAAAGTGCCCTCCATTGGCTCTGCAGTTGTCTTACCAATCAAACACAACAGGTCTGCCTAGGTCCTTTCAAATCTCGTAGTATGCACTTGCAGATGGGAGTACCCCAGGGCTCAAGTCTAAGTCCACCCCTTTTTATTATCTGCTTGGCACCTCTTGCCCAGATTGTGTGAGCCTGCGATGTGGAGATAGTGTTGTATGCTGACGACACTCAACTTATTATCTCCTTTTGATTAGACCTAAACAAAGTGGAAAGTAAGTTTGCTATTGTATGAGGGAAGTCGCTGCATAGATGTCTAGTAACTATCTCCAACTGAACAGCGACAAGACCGAGATCATGCTTTTGGGGAAAGAGTCAGAGCTCTGGTCTGCTGACTGTTGGCCGCCTGAATTGGGCCCGCCCCTTCCCTTTAACAGTCTATAAAAAACCTCTGAGTGAAGCTGGATCGGTATCTATCCATGAAGGACCAAGTAAACATCACCTGTGGCTCTTGTTTCGCCTCTAAGAAGCTTCTAAAAAAGGCTCATCCTTGGCTCCTCGACAACGTGCCAGGGAAAGTTCAGTCCCAGCTCTTTTAATCAGTCACCTGGACTACGGGAATGGTCTGTTGACATCAGTTAATGACTCTTTACTGTCAAAGTTGCAGGTGGTACAGAACACCGCTGCAAGACTAATTTGTAATCTCCCTTCTCGTTCCCTCTCTTCCCCTATACGTCTGGATCTTCATTGGTTGAGTATTAGAAAACAGGTCATTTTTAAACTCTGCTGCCTGATACATAAGGCACTTCACAAATCCTGAGCCCGTCTATTTTGCCATTCGTTTATTTTTTTATCAACCCGCAAGATGCCTTAGATCCTCAGATAAGGTTGTTTTGACTATCCCCCGCATTCGGTCCTCAAATCAGGGGTTTGATCTTTTTCCGACAATGCACCCCTATCATTGGAATAAACTCCCCATTAATCTTCGCTTATGCTCAGACACTATTGCTTTTAAGTAGGCTTTGAAGACCTGGCTGCTTTAGGAAGTTCCTCCTGTTTAGTAGTGCAGCGCCGATATACTCCTTCGGGAGTGATTTGTTCACTATATTAAATGTTTACATTATTATTATTACTCTGGAGGAGGCCGGTTTACGAATTCCTTTTGTTCGGTTATCATTGGCTCTGTGGTGCTTCACCAGCTCTTTCAAGGAGGAATATCTTAGAACAATGGGCATCAGACTAATGATCTATCTGGAAGAAATTCTTCTTATTGACCACATTAACTACAGCTGCAATCCAACTTCACCACAGCTATTGTAATTATTATTATTGGAAAACTTGTACTTCATGGTAAATCAGCCAAATTCCGATTTGACCCTAAGTCAGATTATATCCTTTCTGCGCTTCGTAATCGATTTGGTTATTGTCACTCTAAGTATTCAGGAAAATACATTATCGTGGATCAAGAAGGAATTAGAGTTGGTCATGAGAAGAGACAAAGCTTCTTCCAAACAGGTGGCCAGAATAGTGGTCCTACTGTCATTGTCTCACCTTTTCTACAGGAAACAGGGCAGAATGAGAAAGAG